>NC_056732.1:1715028362-1715183859 GCF_019279795.1 Protopterus annectens
GCACTAGAGAGGTATCATACTCCTGTCATACTACATGAAAGTTCTAGATAGAGTGGTTGATAAACACATACACAAAGGAGTAGAAAGTAAGATGGAAGATGAGCACTTCAGATCAGGATGTAGCACAACTGACCTGATGTTTTCAGTGAGACAGATAGAGGAAAGAAGCTAGAGGTGATGAAGGTATCCAAATGAGTTGTTCCTACACTTAAAGAAAGTAACGGACAATGTGCCAAAAAGCTGATCTGATTTAGAAAGTCCTGTGATTGTTCAAAATCCCAGAAACATTGGTATAATTTGTACAGGCTATGTATAAGGACCTAATGACATAATTACAAAAGGTGTTTAGATGCACAGTGGGGTTCAAAGTGGGAGTGGGTATGCATCAGGATTAAGCTCTAAGCCCACAGATGTTCATGGTGGTGATGGACTACATAAAATTCTTAATTTAAATTACATTCAAATTATCTGTGGTATGACTCCAGGTCTCATCAGGGGCAATAAATAATTAGTGACCATGGGATAGGTAAAGCTAATGTAGAACTAAATGGGATAGGTTATTTCTAGCACAAAGGGGGAAACTGGCTAGGCATAAAATGGTCTACAAAGGCAGCAAACCTAGTACTTACCTATGAACCTATGAATTTATAAGCAAATAGACCAGAGGGGACAGATTAACAAAGTTAATATATGCAGACAATATGACATTACAGGCAGACTCTGAACAAAAACTTCAGAAAATGATAGAGGAATGGAATACAAAACTGAAGGCAAATGGGATGAAACTGAGTACAGATAAGACAGTTGTAATGGCAGCAAATTGGAAAATCAGAAATCACTAAAAGTTGAGATAGAAGGGGAAAATAGTAGAACAGGTTAATAGCTTTGAGTATCTGGGAGGGGTCTATATCACATAATCGAATTGCACATCATTGAATGCCTCTTCGTCAAACAACTATTAATCAGAGTTACTAATCATCTAAGTAATTTTTCAGCAAAATGTTTCCTAGGACAAAGTGATGGTTGATCACCATTGGGAATTTGCCGTTTTCCCCACGGTAGTGTGATCTCAGAGTTGGCATATTCAGTTGGGTGGGGGGTGTAGCCCCCCCCTCCTGTATAAGTGTTATGTCTTATGGTTTTATTCACCATCGCTAGGGTGGACTACCTTCGATTTGCCCTAGGAAATGTTTCTCTGAAAAGTTACTTCGATGATTAGTAGCTTCAATGAGTGTTGTTTGACAAAGAGGGGTTCAATGACATGTGATTTCACGATGTGATACAGACCCATGTGGAAGGAGTAGTTGTGGTGAATGGATGTCTGAATGAGGAGGCCAAAGTTAGAATCAGAGGGGTTGTAACCATCTGGCACAGACTGCAAGTGGTAGTGTGATGGAAGAATGCTGAATAGTACAGAAATCTGGGCAGTGATGGCAGAGCAGTTTTAAGAAGCTAGAAGTGATGGAAATGAAGTGCCTAAGTGTGGCCATAGGATGCAAACTGTGGGACAAATGAAGATCAGAGCAGAAGCCAAAGTAGGTCCAGTTGCAGAGAAGGTCAAAGAAAACAGATTACTGCTGTTTAAGCATATGTGCAGGAAAGCAGAAGACAATCTGATGAAGAAGATTTGGGACAGACAGGAAGAAGGCAAGAGGAAGTGAAGGTGCTCAGTAAAGAGGTGGATGGATTATGTGTTAGAAGGCCTGCAACAGTCGGCCATGACTGTTGAAAAAGTAGGACAGTGGCATTGAACTGAGAGAGATGGAGGCAGTTGACATGACAGTTAACTCAATACCCTGATTCCATGTTAAAAATGGGGAAGAAGATTGATGGTAATGATAATGATCCGATCGAGCTTTAACTAACTCAGATTCATTATTATTTTTAAGCGTAACCTGGATAACTGGATGGGAAACAGAAAATAAACCCCTGGGTTTTCACCTGTGTCCCTGCCAGGCAGGGGCTCTGGGTGCTGACTTGTCTAAAGATGGGCTAAACTCTTGGCTAAGCTTATAAGGGTCTCAGGGCCAATAGCCTAGTAACCTCCTATGATCCTATAATCAGGGTCCAGAATTCCTTGTTAAGTTTAGCTAGAACGTTAGTGTTTTAGGAATTAAATTTACTTCTGCATGTAATTACTTTATTATTATTGTTATTATTATTATTATTATTATTATTATTATTATTATTATTATTATTATTATTATTATTATTACAGAGCCTGCTTATATTAGGGCTCTACCATGGGGATTTATTTTTTAAATTTGGCATTGTATTTATTTCTGAGGAGGGCAGATACTTCTATGAAGGTATTTACAGATACATAAAATATGGCAGTAAAGGATTCCACATAAGCAGTGGACTTTTGAATTTAGCTATGTCATCACTCAGTTTTAGTAGATTAGCCTTGGCATAATCGTTGAATACTGAGGTACTGACAGATGCTTCTGGCTTCAGTCCTTGGGTGAATGTGATTGATTTGTGGTCTGAGTTGACAGGGGAGGAAGTTACAATTGAAGAGGAGTAAAACTGCCCTATATTGGCAAGGACCACTCCCAGGATTTTATCATACCTGGTTGGGGTGTGGACTAAATGGTACAGAGAATTTGTATTGATGAAGTCTAAAAATTTCTGGGTACACATGTTTGAGCATGTATAATTTCATAAGTTAATGATGGTGTTTGACTTTATGCATAGAGATTCCATACTGGTTAGGTAGGGAGGTATTGGCTGACAAGGACACAAAGGGAGTCCTATAGTTTAGCTATGGGCATGGAGGAGTTCTAGGTCCTTATCTTGTCTAACAAGTCCGAAGGTGATTTTTTTTTAAATATGGAAATACCTCTGTATTTAGTGCCTTTGTCTAATGTGATGGGCCTGAACATGTGTTGGGCATTGAACCCTGCACTGAGAGTGCTCTCATTGGTCTTAAACCCTGCCCTGACAGAGTGCTCTCACTGGTCTTAAACCCTGCACTGATGGAGTGCTCTCATTGATCCAATCCCTGCATTGATGGGATGATCTCATTAGTCTTAAACCCTGCACTGATGGAGTGCTCTCCTTGGTCTTAAACCCTACACTGATGGAGTGCTCTCATTGATCTAATCCCTGCATTGATGGGATGCTCTCATTAGTCTTAAACCCTGCACTGATGGAGTGCTCTCATTGATCTAATCCCTGCACTGATGGGATGCTCTCATTAGTCTTAAACCCTGCACTGATGGAGTGCTCTCCTCGGTCTTAAACCCTACACTGATGGAGTGCTCTCATTGATCCGATCCCTGCACTGATGGGATGCTCTCATTAGTCTTAAACCCTGCACTGATGGAGTGCTCTCATTGGTCTTAAACCCTACACTGATGGGATGCTCTTATTGGTCTTCAACCCTGTACTGATGGGGCACAGGAAAATAACTTTCTTGGGTGGCTTAAGCCAGGAAACATTGTTGGCTAGGCTTACATAGGCCATTGGGCCAATAACCTAGTACCTGCCTATGAACCTATGAACCTATGAGATTACATCTCTATTTTTTATCTCAATTAGACCTCAAAAGAGGAGGTAGATGTATTCTGTCACAGGCCAGTTCCTAAGTGCAGATCATGACAGTCTTATCCCGAAGAAGCTTAGAATAAGCTTGTCTGCATTCAGTCACTTCTTGGGTTCACTAAGTGATTAACTGGAATTTTACATTGATGAGGAACATGCATGGTTCTAAATGGGAAAGAATGCATTCCCAACAAATTATAATACATATTTATAATCATAATACTGCTACAAATATTTCAGAAAAATTAAGAATAAAAACATAAAGGTTGAGCCTTTTTTAACTCATCTAGAAAGTGGCTAAAAAACAGTGAACTGTGAATCGGGCAGATATGCCCTTTCTGCTACATAGCCTTCAAAGAAGAAACGAAGGAAAACACTCATCTTCATCAGAATGAGACTATGGACTATGAACTCAGACCCTAATCAGCTTCTGAAGGGGAAACAAGTTTTGATTTGCCTTCTGTGTTTTAGCTAATCTGAAACACATTTCTTATTTTCTAGTTTCACTGAGATTAAACAGAGCAATTTCCATATACTATATCTAGTTTGCAGTTTACACAATTAATAGTTATGATGTTTGTAATAGATATATATTGTATTTGTCTTGTATTATTTCTTCATGTTCCAGTCTAGAAACAGAGAATGATAAATGCTACAAAGGCATTCATTGTACCAAGTAAGATAATACATAGTTCTTGAGGGATTTAGGTTTTTATATCTGTAACTTTCTTGCATTTGATCTTCTCTACCAACACCACAGTCAATAAATTAGATTACTTGGTTTATCACCTTTGAAATTATACAAAGCAGAAACATATTATTATTAAATAATTGCTGGGATACTGGTGTATTTCATTATACTAAGAAAAGATTCAATAATAATAGTTATATTACCCAGGAGGCATTTAATTCTTCCCTGGGTAGTGAATCATTTTAAGTTGTATTTGTTTTACATCCACTTTCTTTGCACATCATGTTTATTTATAATACTATCAGGTGCCTTTGGGAACTCATAGCAGGATAAAAACTCCTTTAAATTTGTGGTGGCAGACAACTAGATATATAGAATGTCCACGACTCTTGATTTTGGAGGCTTGTGAATGCTTAATAATGTTCAAATCTTTTGCGAATGTAATTTTTACATTCTAGCTAAAAGATTGCTTTTTCTGAAAAAAAGCTTTCTCTTTTTTTCTGTAAAATAATAGTTCTTGGTGTCTGTCTACACACACTGATCTATCTATCTTACACACATACACACACAAATATATATATATATACATATATATATATATATATATATATATATATATATATGAAGAGAGAGAGAAATACACACACACACACACACACGCACACACACACACACACACACACACACACACACACACACACACACACACACACACACACACACAAACGTGCAATTTTTTTAGGCTTTTGATTTTGTGCTGAACTGAATTGCCTTGTGCAGTGCTTTTTTGTACTCTTGTAGCCAAAAAGATGCAAAAGTAAAACCCTTATAAATAGCTACAGATTTAACAGTACATATATGGTTAAGATATTTACACAGTCTCCTTAGTAATATATAAGAAATGTTCTAAGCAAAGCAATGGTGTGTACTGTACTTGTCCTAATCATAAGCTATATGACTTTCACATATAGCTCAAAAATACTGAGCTGTAAGCTACAGACACAGTTCATGAAAGGATATATATCTGAAGGAAACATCTTACTAGGAGGAATTTTTCCAGTTCACTATAAGAAGATTTCTTCTGAGATCCATTTTACAGAGCTACCAAATGAAAATCATTGTCAAACGTAAGTTAATTTATATGTCACAATTACATTCTTAAAAAAATAGGTATGGGGTATTGGTTTGTTAAAGTGATGTACTCTGAGTTATGTATCGTTCATAGGAGAATATTCAAGAGAGAGATAAATTAAATAAATCTGCTACAAGTGAAGCAATTCTTTAAATTCTCTTCACTTAATCCTTAACATACTGATAAAGAGATGGGAAAACTCTTGACTCCTACCCCATCCCCGCAGGAGAGAACATTCTTCCATATCCCACTAGAAAAATATAACTCACTCCATTGTTGTAAAACCTTGTGGTAGATTTTACATGCTTGTGGGGGTTGTAATAGATGAACAAAGAATTTGGTGAAGTGCTCCTCAGATGAATGCACTATGGTCATTCACTGTGTTTTGTATCCAGACAAAATTATATTTTTGTCTGTTTGTTGTTCTTGTGGCTTAATCACAGACCACATCTGCCATTTTCTTCTGCTTCATCCTCTTCTTCATCTGTGTAGGTACTGTTTGCTACATTTAAGTAGTTCCTGCTAAAATAACACCTTTGTGCTGCCCTGAGTTAGCTAAGAGTATAGTAACTAATGGATTATTACAACTCTGCAGATATTTAATTCTGATGAGAAGGAAGTTCTGTTCTTCCTCTTTTCAGTAATTATGTTGCATCTCCCGGCTTTGCCCGAGACTACCCAAGAAATTAGGACATTGTGTGACAGTGTACTAATGACCTGTTTATGTAGGTTATTAGACATTAAGGTAAACAAAATCACAGTTTTGACAGAAGCCATTTCACTCTAACGGCGGGGTCTCTGACTGCTGATATATATAATAACAAATCATTTAAACAGAGAAATTTTTTTTTTTTGCATTTACTTACATGATTCTGCTGTTACGGAAGAAAAGAAAGTATTGGATGCAATAAAAGGGTTTTGATAGGGGAGCTGTACTTCAACTAAAAATCTGCCTTCAGTTCTGAATAATAAGATAATAAGATAATAAAAAGCCATTTCATAGCTGACATTCTGCGTATTTGACTGGTAGCTGCAGTTTTTAAATCTATGTTCAGAACAGTATTTAACATCAGCAATGTTTTGTTTTTCTGTGTTACTGCATAAACTATCAGAATACACCCAACCTTACTTTGTTAATGCATTCAGTAAACCAAACTGGCATCGTCAAGTGAAGGCAAAAAATAAGCTTAGGTGCTGCATAGCATCATGATATCTGGTCTAGCATTCCAGATTTCAGGCAGCAATTTGTTTTCCCCAAGTGCCCCAGAAACTGGTCAGGCTATGGGTCTATAAATAGTTTTATGCTTAATAAACTGAGGAGATTTACTTATTAGGTTATGTGTACATCAAGAGAGAGTATGCCATCTACAATACTTTTATCAGTATGCTCTTTATCCAGACTACAAAATTTTGTTTTGGCATTAAATCAGACAGGGTGGATGTGAGAGATGATATAATCTGGAAATTCCCATTTCAGAATTCAATGTGCTTAATGCATTCCATAATATGTTGAAGGTGTTGTAACTCTGAAGAGCTCTTCAAGAAATCTCCCAGAGAATGTGTGCCTTTCTATTATCTACAAGAATGGGCATGAGCTGGTTAAACCAGGACAATAGCCTCCCCGTGTATCTATAATGTTGCTTTTTGACATGGCCAAGACATACTTCCAGCTGTTTTTTTTTGTTTGTTTTGTTTTGTTTACTTACATTCCAGTGGATTGTTCTAACACTAGCTCTCTGTCCCTGTCTCTCTGTCTCTGTCTCTCTCTCTCTCTCTCTGTATTTGTCACTTCTCCTCAATTAATAAAAAGCAAATAAAATTAAAGACATATTATCTAATCTGTAAAGATCTCAGAAAGATGTGGAAGGTATGTTTTTTTCTGGTGGTGACTTTAACACGGGTTCTGTAAAAGCTCAAAACTATGTTTTTTAAAATGAGTTAGTACTGGCTCTCGGTACGTTCATAGGGAAGTACTAGGTCAGCTGCCCTTGCAGGTCATTTTAAGTCTAGCCAATTTCCATTCAAGGGTGAGAAGTAAACTATGTACCTAGTGTCTGTGAGGTAAACACCTTAACTGTTATGCCAACCCCAAACCATATATATATATATATATATATATATATATATATATATATATATATATATATATATATATATATTTATACATACATATACACACACACACACGTATACATATATTATAGATATAAATAGATACATAAATCAATAGACATAGGTTAGATTAAATGAGGAAGAAAAATGATGTCACATTTAGCAGCTATGCAAGAAAGCTTTATTACAGCAAGCATTCTGCTCTGGACCATATTCATTCATTCTAACAAATTGTAATTCTCATATTGAAAGATGTAATATTAATTAATATGTATTGCATGGAACATCACAATTAATCTTTGAAAATGGGAAAAAGCCAGACTTGTTAAGCACCATTCTGATGTTAGACATTTAGTGACCTTTTTAAAGTACTGTTAAGTGCTTTTAAAATTTTGTCTCATGTTAGGGATTAACAGAGACAAGGCTGTCTAGAAAAATCAACAGGAAAAGGTAAAACAGATTTGAAAGCTGTTAGATACTTTATTTGGCCATATTTATAAACAAAATGTGCAGCAAAATGAAGTATCTAACAGCTTTTGAAGCAGTTTGTTCTTCAGAGGACACTTTTTTTTGCTCCTGCTGCCTGCTTGGTATTGCAAAGTGTTTTACCAACATTCAAAGGCTTCACTCTCAAGGTGAATTTCTTGGCATCCACGTCTCAAACAGATAATAAGTTGGTTATGAATGAAGACCTGATCATAATCCTCTATGTTATATTATAGTCACTTACTTTTGAAAATAAATAAGTTAGAGGTGGAATCATATCTCTCAAATGTACCTCTTTTGGCAGTACAAATGATTTTTATCCTTGTTTTACTGCTCTTAACGAATTACTGATTTTGCCCTGACAGACACGATTGATGTTATTTTTTTAATTGCTGTTGAGTGTCATAGTATGATTCAGCACATTAATCAGCAGGATTGGAGCTGTCAATATTAGCTGAAAAAATATTAGCCAATTGGGAGAGAGAGCATCCTGGAGTGGAAAAAGCATGCACAGGAGTAAAACTGAGAAACAAAACTGGTTACTGAATCATGCCTTGGAGAAATTATTCCAACTTTTCCTGCTGAGTTAATGTATAACAAAAAGCTACAAAAAATCGGCACCAGAAACAACTAATTGATTTAAACTATATATGTGTTTTTTTTTTCCTTTGTTAACTGACATCAGCAATTTTATTTCTTCACCTGGTGTCTCCAGCAACCACAGTGACACTGCTAATAACCATTGCTGGTGCGTAAGCGTGAGTTGCAGATACACCATCTGACCAATGCATCTGGATACCAATTCGGTTTTTATTGCTTTGACCTGGCTTACCTTGTAGGGAGATGAATTAAATGTTAGAAATTCAGTTTTTGGTCACTGGTCTTGCAAAATTTCAGTGGTGAAGCAGTAATCTTGAAGATACTGTTCATTGGGATTGCTATTACATTTATTCAAAGTATCACATTTGGGTGTGAAATACATTCTTTTTTAATCCATGTGGATAGCATACTAAGGGTCTATATGAAGAACAATTTTATATCTGGTTAAGTGCATTCACTCTCCACTTGTTCATATTTCTGATTTTTGTTATACTTTTGGCCTCTATATAGCAGACCATCTGCTACCACTTTCACCTCTCCTTGATCTCAAATGTTGGGAGTCAGTCCTGACACCCCAGAATTCATCTGAGAGGAGATTAGACATCTCTGTGCATTACTAGTCTTGCTGCTGTAGGAAAAGTTTTGTTTTTATGACCGATTCATCACCCCCCCATGCCTGATGTGCACTTTGTGCAGTGACACAAGGCCAATAAGACCGAGGATGTCTATTGGTGTACGCTGCAGTATTTCCGCTAAGGCTATCAAACCTTGCTTAAGGCCTCTCCACTCTCTCTTACAGCTGGGTGAACAAGCCCAAACCTCATGTCCCTGACTGTTTATGACTGTCTAATGCCTAATAATACATGTTCACATTCTAGCTGTTACCAGTTACAAACAACTAGATTACAATTTTTTTCACATTTCTTCTTACTAACTACACCCAAACTGCTTCCCTGATCTCACTTTGAGATGACAATTTCAATTGTACCCCCTAAAGCTAATGTGTTTATGCAATGAGACATGATGGAGGCTAAAGTACACAAATTTAGTTATCTTTGTAGTCTCCTCTTGTCAGAATGTCATTAGCTGATGAGCGATGCTTTTAATGAGAATCCAAAGTTGTGTTCTTTTAAAATCTTGAATGTGGTGGGGGCATAAATAGTAGTATATATTTTGCCAATAGCAGAAACTGACAAAATGTAATGCATTCTTCTTTTGCAAAGGGACAAAGAGATTTCTTACGAGTTGGGACATGACAAATTATATCAGTAATGTTTTTGTCTAATTTTTTCTCAAATTCTTGAAGCAGCATTTCAGTCATTTCTCACCTCAGGTTATCATTTTTCTTGTGACTCAGCTGAACGTTGGATATTTATCTGTGAAGCAAGCTAATTGTAGTACTGTGTATATGTGAGTGTGTGTGTGTGTGTGTGTGTGTGTGTGTGTGTGTGTGTGTGTGTGTGTGTGTGTGCGTGTGCGTGTGCGTGTGTGTGTGTGTGTGTGTGTGTGTGTGTGTGTGTGTGTGTGTGTGTGTAGAGCCCAGGTTCAATTTTTATGACACTTCTGGCCAGTGGTGGTTACCTTTCAGAGCCAAGAATAATATTTCCTGTGACCTGAGCCATACAGAGTTAAGGCTTTTTCTAAAGAACACCACAGCAAGTTACAAGTGATGAGTGTGGACTCGTATTAAATGTAAACTACAAAAATATTCAGTAAAGATGTTTGGTTAGCAAAATGAGGAAAAGAGCTTCTTTACTCAGTGGTATCCCACAATACTGCTGGGAATGGGTAGAGTTATGTTATGAAGTTATCACATTTCATGTTGATTTGCTGTCCAAATTTTTGGCCAGATGTAAGTACTGCTTGAGAGCCTTTGACCAGATGTTTGTTGTCTGCAGGTTGACAGATATGGGCAGAACTTATTTACAACAATCTTGTTATACTACATTGGCGTGGGTTCCTGTCAGAAGAACGAAGACGCATTATGTCAAATGCATCTTCGTCGAACTGTAAATGTCGAAAATGAAAAATGATGAAGTGGCTTTTAAGCAAATTCTTTCCCTGGGAAAGAAGTCGCTTGGCCGCTTCTATCACTTTGCATTTTTCGGCACTGTAGTGCGATCTTGGAGTTGGTATATTTAAGTAGGGGGGTGTGGGGGGCTGTGGGGGGTAGGGGGCAAACCCCCACAGTTAAAATAGTGTTTAGTGTGTTTTATTTTTTTGGGGGGAACTGCAAATTTTTTCCCCTGGGAAAAAATTCACTGTTCTGGCTGTTCGCTCTTTTTTGTTTTCATTCTTTTGTGGTCGATATAACAGCATTCGATCTTTTGATCGTTCGCTGTTATAAAATAGACCCATTGGTGTGTAGTCATATTTACAAATATGAAGATGTAATTATTGCAGCATGAATTAGTACTAGTCCATTTTTTATTTACACAAAGTCACTGCAGGGATTAGGCTTTTTGATCAGGCTTCCAAAAAATCTGAAAAACAGAGAAGTAGCACAGTCACATGACTTGCAATTTTGAGTCACCACACCTTTCTGAACGTTACACAAGTCCTGCAGACTTTCTTTTGGTTTCTGGTTACAGTAAGTAGGGCTCTACATTTTTCAACTGCATTGCACTGTTGGTTGCCAAGTCGAACTCACTGTCTCATCATCTTGATTCTTTTTACATAGAGGAGGTGGTAATGACATTGAAGAGACGATAATGCTATTGCTTCATCTTTTTTTTTTCTTTTTTTTCTTTTTACACCAATGAAAGAATCACTGCCATTTGCTTCATCTACACAGAGATTTCATCGAGATGTCTTCTTTTACTTTTATACATTTCTACATCTTCAAGTCTAACATAATATGATCTGGACTCACCAGTTTCTGAAACAACTTATGTTTCTAACTGCTTTTGTAATCTTTAGACTTACCTTTAGAAGTCATTGGCAATCTCATATTTTTACCTTCTCCTTTTTTAGTTGTGAATGATTGTTTGAATATCTGTCATAGCAGGGCTTCTGCCTGAAATGATTACTTTCTAACATTTTAAAGAGAAAATGTCTATTCTCTAGCTACAGTAATTTATAGGTCCTAAGAAGGTTGCTTTAAGTCTTCTTCTTATTAAGAACTGGAATGAAGGAAGACCAGTTACCATATAAAGGTGTATTCCTGTGGTCTAATGTAGCAAGGCAGCAATCATTTTTGGAGATAATTCAGATTTTTTTCTTTATATTTGTAATAGTCTAAATAGTTCTTTTAACTTGACCGTTAGTCTGCATATATTGAGTATGAAAAGAGAAAAGCTTAAATTCTCATACTTTTTAAAAACTGTATGGAATTCAATGCTTACAAAGTGTGGTTTGTTGTCAGAAATGACTGCTTCTGGAATAAAATGCTGAGGGGAAAAAATAACCACAGGTTACAGTAATGAATATAGGTTGCAACATTGAAGCTGGCCATTTGCGATTAGTTCTCCACTCCGGTTAACAAATTAAAAAAAAAAAAATATATATATATATATATATATATATATATATATATATATATATATATATATATATATATATCCAAAGAATGTCTGTGAATTTAGATTACCAGTTCATACATACATATTAAGCATAACAGCTTTTCTAATGGAACAGATCCTAGAATGCCATGGAATCATCTTTTCTTCTGTATTTTGATTACAAAATGTCAAGCAAATCTCATAGTTTTTGCATTAGTCTATGTGCACTCGCATCTTAGATCAAAATAATGTATTTAGTAATTCCTAAATTACATTTAGGAATATTTTGAAAGAAAATATTTGTCATCTGATGAGGAACTATTACTTTGCCAACTTTAAATAAAACTCCTTTTACACATGACAACCAGTTTCTGTAAGTACAGTATGCCTGAAGATTTGTTAGAAGAGATGACATTTAATCAGTCTATGCATGCATTCATTACAATCCCTTTCACATGTTGTATTTCAGTATATATTAATTTATGCTTCTTCAGCACATTTAACATATCTCTGGGTACAGGGGCTTGAAAGAAAGCCCATTATACCTCTAGGAAAAAGTTCTACTACATATTCCTTCAGCTTTTGAAGTATGCACTGTTTCATGTTTCTGCTATGTATGTAGATTTGCCAGGTCAGTACTGAAACATTAAGTTATAGTTTTGTAGAGTGTTGTAATGCTGTCTGGAGTCTAGCTGGAGCCTTAAGAAAGATTTGCTAAAAACACTTTTTAAAGTTTTGTGGTTTGATTCCACTATAACAAGTTAGTCACGTATGTCATAGTACTTTTGAAATCCATATACGATTTCCAGCATTTTCTTTTCTATGTAACTGTATCTTCCCTATGCTTCAGTCAGTGTTTTAGTCTATATATAGCTGGTCTCTCTCCTTGAAGAAGTACTGTTCTCATGTTCTCATTTCATCTTCACTGTCATCAACTTGAACAGTAAATGCTTGAACAGTATCATAAAATGTTAAGTGGGAAATCTCAGACAAACATTTTAACAGTTCAAAGCTCTTGCATTACACTGAAAGCCAAAACCAATTAACCTAATGGACTAATAGCTTCCTAAGAGGCATGTTAGGTCTGACAGGTTAGAAATGAACTTTGAAATATAGTGAACCATTCACAGGAAATGTAAAAAGGTTGATTTGTGGTTTTAGTTGGTGTTGTTCTTCTTTCGGCTTTTCCTGGTTAGGGGTCGCCACAGCAGAACTCCGGTCCGCTAATGATTGGCAGTAGAGTTTTACAGTGTCGAGGTGCCAGCTCAATGCCCAACCTTCAACAAAGGCATGCCCATTCATACATGTCTTTCAAACACCACTTGGCGCGGGGAGGACATGCAGACTCCACACAGAAGGCGCTCCAGCAGAAAATCGAACAGGAGAACCTCCTGCTGTAAGGTGACAATGCTACCGCTGCACCACTGCAGCTCTCGGATTTGTGGTTTTAGTATATTAGTTATATCATTAATGTCAGAATTTAGCTTGAAACTCTTGGAAGTCAAAATATGACTCATACACATGACAAAATTTACAAATTTGACATGTTACTTTGTTGTATTTCAGATCTTTGCCTTAATCTGCCAAGTGACTTCATAAGTCTCATATCAAGTTCTTTTTAATAACACTTAAAGCAAGCAGATCATTTATCAGGTTTACAGCACCATGAAAACTTCAAATGTTTCAACAAATGTCTTCTGAAATACTGCTGGTATTGAAAATATGCTAAAAGGTAATCCTAACATTCAGCATCCACCCATTTGAGTATTAAAAAGCATATAGCTTTAAATTAGCTTCTGCCAGCTTAATTTAGCACACACTTTGCTATGTATCTAGCACTGAAAATATTTAGCTTTAGACCTGCCTGAAACTTTTTCATCAGTAGTCTGTATTGTGTACTGTTTCATTTTTATTCACCTGCTTAAGTTTTATAGATCAATATATATATACTCACGTATTCATCTGGTACAACTTGATTAACATGTACACCAAAGAACACCATTCTTTTAAAGTCTAGATAAATGGGTACACTTCTAGAGGAATCTTTCATAGAAAAAATTTCTAGCAAAATTTTAATGTAATATTTTCCATAGTAAACAATTCAAAATGATGACAAATTATCACATGAATGAAAATAGCACTGCAATCAACCACAAACTACCCCATTCCTATGGCATAGAGGAATGAAACTCTGGCTATGATTCAGATGATCCATGTTCAATTAGCAGGGTAGGTACTGGAGGAAACAGGAAGAGTAGAGAGTAGGATAAGCTTTAAGTTTCTGATGCCAGCTTGTTTATACTTTGTAGAAGAAGGTAGCTAAGCCCATGGTATTGGTGACACTTACTAGTGGGTGGGTGTATTCTCTGCTTGCAATGGCTGGGTTGGATCATTCTGTTAAAGCAGAGATTTTCTGTCCTGAAGCAGGTATACGGTAATCGTGTATGGAAACATGCATGCCTGCTCCACATGACCAGTCAGCAATTACACGTTCCCAAGCTGACTTTGGGAGGAATGAATAGTCCACCCAATGGGTCCTGAAGTTGGTCCACACCCTACCACTTGACTTTTGCCAAGTCTGAAAGAATATACTGATTAAGCTCCATGGGCAAAGAACAAACGGCAGCATAGCTCTTGCCTAGCCTTGAAATGCCTGGCTGTCATCCTTGATGGAATGAATGGGACAATTGGGTGCAGGTAGATGAAACATCTAGTTGGTCCTTGGATAACACATAGGATGGAAATGGGATGAGAGAAATGTAATCCAGACCAATAAAGATTAAAGCTAGATATACTGGGTTTGCTCTGAGCCTGTTTCACTGACATTGAAGAACTCATCTCGCTGTTGGATCCCTAACGCTATTATTTTCTTTCTCTTAGTATCTTTGCTTTGCTTCCCCATTTGTCAGCACATACATGCAGCTACTTTTATTGTTTGCTTTAAAATATTTTGAAATGCTTCTTTTCATGCTATTTAAATAATCATTTCTTTATCCAGCATTATTAGCTTCAAAACCATTCTTATGCTCTAACTGCAAGGTACTGACGTTGGCATTCTTCTTCCTGTTGCCTGCCATAGAAATGTTTGAGGTTGAGCTGCACAAATATATAAGTTGGTTCATATCTACATACTACAAATTCCTTTAATCATGATAAAATTTTCACAAACTTTGGGACCCACAATTAGTTTATTAAATGTATATTCAAGTGTCATTGTCTGGAGTAGACACTTACTTAAGACAGGTGTGTTCACAAGTAAAAATGATTGTACCTAATAAATTCAATATATGACAGGAATAAGTATATAGTTGCCCACACTACCAGAAAAATTCAAACCTTTAAACAGAAATTTAGACATAATATTAAATAAAATTTAAAATAAAAATTAACTGTTCTGACCAAATTACATTTTCAATGTTAGGCATGCTGAAATTATGCCTTCCTACTAACCACATAAATATTTCTGTTTGTCTTCTCCTGTCAGATTCTATAGAATGAAAATCTTACAATTTTACTTTATTTCTTCAGTCATATACTTTAGTAAAACGGGTGAGAACTCCACATAGCCTACGGGTCTGATTATGAGCTTTATATTGCTTTTTCTTGTATCCATAACCACAACCCTCAAGCATGAAACTATATGTTTAGTTGAATATTTTTTTCTGGATGCAATGTTGGTTTGCCTTGTTGTGTCATTTTTATTTCTATTTTATATGCAACCTTTTAGCTTTTTATCCCCATCTGTCAGCTTCTACCTTTATTTTGCACATTTCCAATTCCTAATGCACATTTTAATTTAATGCAAATTATTTCACTCAACCTATACATATCCACTGCTTTTTCATGCTAAACATGACTATATTACCTTTTTACCTCTGACTTATTTATAGCATCAAAAAAATGTTTTATACAAGTCACCAAACTTATGGTCTCTTACATTTTCTTGAGCTCAGTTGCATAAGTAACTATTATCTCTTGAATATTTTTAGACGTGTTAACCAGGCAAGCCCACTAGACATGTATCCCTTTCCGCAGACAACTCAGGTAAGAGTGTAGCTAGGCATATTCAGTGTACTGAAATGGGTTCATTTTTTTGAGCATCCCTTGGAAATATCAACATTCAAAAAGTACATAATGTTTAGAACTGTGGAAATGAATATCTTCAGTTTAGAGGTATACAAATAATTCTTGTACAAAAGGATTACACCTTTCAACGTAGCGTTTTATGGATATAAATGGTTGTTGTTGTTGTGTCTTTCGTCTTTTCCCGGTTAGGGGTCGCCTACAGCGGAACTCTGGTCCGCTAATGATTGGCAGTAGATTTTTAAGTGCCGAGTTGCCAACTTTGATGCACAACCTTCAACGAAGGTACGCCCATTCACGCATGTCTCCACACAGAAGACACTTTAGCTGAGAATCGAACAGGACAACGTCTTACTGTGAGGCGACAGCTCTACCGCAGCACCACCACCGCAGTTGAAAATTAGTGTGCCTCTTGTTATATAACTGGTGGTAACTTTTTGAATGCTGAATACATTTTAAAGTGATAGGTGGGTAGTGAGGGCAACAATATTGGGTTTGAGTGCAAAATGTAAATCTCTGGCTACACCCCTGAACCCAGGGGCACTGCCTGGTTAAAGGTCTTACTCAGAGTCAGACTTGTACAGAAAGATATAAAGGTGGAAAGAATCAAATCCAATAGTTTGGACACTTGAAGCAGATCATTAACAGCTCAGGCCTTAATCATCTGCACTAACTGCTAGACAGTTATTTTGATTTTCAGTACGCAGGAATTAAACTTATTAGGCTGAATCATGTTCGGTCAGAACCTCACCCTATATCTCTGTCTTTCCCCCTTGTCTTTTTTTCTCATTAAGGGAGAATGCTGGTTGTAGAGATTGCTCTATACTGGGAAGGGAAGAAACAGAGGGATTTGGGTTGGGATTCACTGATTCACAATTTGATTTGATCTAATAGGCTTTGCTGAGTTGTGGTGGTACCACACTTTAACATTTTTATTTCCTGCAAAAAAATAAGTGCCTTATATGTAGAAGGGTTTTCTTTGGCTCACATTTTGCGTGAAACTTAATTGTTTCTGATTCATCCTTTCTTCCTCTTTGAGGCTAAAAGTGATATATTTATATATCTAGCTATATAATATATCTATATCTATTTATATAGAGAGATATACATAGATATGTGTAGATATATAAAGGTAAATTAATGGATATAGATACAGATAAATATATAGATATATGGTGAATGTAATATCATTTAAAATGCAATTTATTTAAGCACAGTTTATTGAACACAACATATCTAAATTGGAAAAATGTAACAAAAAACAAAACAAATGTTTCTGAGCATTATAAAATTATTTTTTGATCACGGGTATGAGTTTTCTTAAAGCATATAATTAATATTGCAGCTTGCTTTATTCCAGTAGCATCTAGATCAGATCATCAAACGTTTAGTTAAGTGAATAACTAAACATCGATCACTAATAATCGCACACACAAAACATTGAACGGCAGTTTCCATTCAGGGAAACAATGCCATTCTCCAACAAAATAAATAAATAAATAAACACAAATGAAGTGGGGGCTTCGTCCCCCCCCCCACACCCCCCTAACTAAATATACTAACTCCGAGGTCATTCTACATTGAAGAAAGGGCAAAATCCGCGCAATGACCAAATGACTTGTTCCCCTTTATGGAAACTGCCATTTGTGGTTTTGTGTGTTCGATTATTAGTGATCGACATTTAGTTACTCGATTAACTAAACATTGGATCAACTAATATAGACCCTTCCAGTGTGCTGGATTGTGCAAGCTGGTGGAACACTTCCTGTGTTTTTCCCTTTCTTCTACTGTACTGCAATCATTGAGTTGTTATATATAAGTTAACAGGTCGTGGGGTACAGAATGTCCCACATGGGGTGCAGAGGGACTCACCCCCTGCAAAAACATTTCTTCTGAGTTTATTTTGAGTTGTATTGGTTTGGATAAATTTAGTTAAGGTAAGTTGTGTTTCATAAGATGTGTTTGGATAAGGTGATTTTAAAAAGAAATGACACAATTGGGATCGTGCCAAAAATAAATAAAATGTGAAAACACAATTTTAAGGGAAATCTGCATTTTGCCATTATAATATATGGCATGCAGAATCAAAATGCTGCCAGGGAACAGTGGTTGCTAAGGGGAAAGGCTCTAGTGTAGTGCAGTAACTATGGACTAAAGCAGTGGGGTCTGCAAATGAGGGGAATTTTACTGAATCACAAAAATATTCTAAGTGCCAAACTGCACCTAACCATGTAGGTGCTATAACATGATCGTGTAAGCAGGAGGAGCAACAGACATGAAGCAGGGGTGTGTTATGCTTGGTGTAAACACCTTGGCACTCCACGGCTCCCAGATAAGCTTAGCCCAGCTAAGCAAGGGGGTGTGTCTGAGTTTGTATTGACTTATTCCATGAAATGAAGAACGTGTTCGCATCCAGAGACGGCATTTCTCAGTGTTTACATTAGCTAAATGGGTTTGAGTGGTGCGCACCAGGTCTATAAAAAAAAAAAAAAATGAAAATAGCAGGACTGTTTACATTTGGGCACTGGGTTTGCACTGCACACCTCGGGGCTTAAAAGGAGAGGAAATGTGAAGGGAAAAAAGGGGAAAAAAGGGAAATAGTAGAATAAAAGTAATCAAGTACAGATTACATAGCTAGCAGGTGGAATGCATCATAGTCAGCTGATCATACAGGCAGCATCTGCAGCACAACAGTATAAACTATAGAAACACCTTACAGTCTGTTTTTTCTCACAAACTCTGCACCATTGGTGTACACATGCGGTGGGATTTTAACTGGAAAAATGTTAGGGGCTGCCATTACTTTGATCCATCAGTATGTACTTGAGGCTGAGGGTGGTGAAGAGAATAATGCTGACAACTGCCACAGACCAAGGAGGAGGAGAAGAGTGTTCAGACCCAGGGTAACTTACCAGGGGCTACATGATCTGGAGATAGTAGAGTGCTACAGGGTGGACAGAGGCATACTGCAGCAAATCATTGAGCTGTGCTGGCCTCAACTCAGATCCAGAGCCGACAGAGCGGAACCCATCCCAGTGGATACCAATGTATGTGTAGCCTTACGAATACTAGGTACAGGTACTTTCCAAAGACCTGCTGGGGACATCATGGGAGTCTCACAGGCATCTTCATCCAGAGTACTCCAACAGTTCCTGGATGCCATGCTACCACATCCTGGTGAGCACATTTACTTCCCCAACACCCGTGAGGAGAGGACCAGCAATATGCATCTTTTCCACCATGTAGCAGAATACTCGGAGGTACTGGGTGCAATAGACTGCACGCACATCCACATCAAAGCACCACCCAGTGTGTGAAGATAGGTGAAGGCTGCCAGGCTAGCTAGATAGAATTTTGTAGATAATTCTGTCATTTGTTAATATTAATATAAGCCACAGGCTTGATCTCTGAAATGTGAAAAGGCTGCATTGGATGTTGAACTGAAAAAATATAACAACAATGCACTCTGCTGTAATAAAGCTGATAAGTCAAGCATTGTAAAATGTTTTGATCTAAAACTCAGAGCCGAGATGTCTAGAGGGAGGCATCCTGCCTATTATTTTGAGGCCAGAGTTAATGGCTAGAATTGACATGTATAATTTCTTTTATTTCTCTGGCTTCCTGACCAGCTGCAAGATCAAAAGGGCTATTAACCTTTTTGTTTCTGTTAGCCTGGGAACCAGAAAGAAATGATGTAATCTGAAATGAATCAGTGGTACTGTGTTATCAATTTAAGGGCAGAAAGAATGAGAGCATTTGGGCATTTTTCTTAAGAACATCCAACATCACCAGCACTGTCTTGCTGTATATGTAAGTTGATCTTAGAACTGTGTTTTCTCTTAGAAATAGCTAGGAAGTAGGACGATTAAATTAGTTTTTTTCTGTATTGATGTCAGAACTTTTCTACTGTATTATTTTAAGCATTTTCCTGTGATCTCTGAACTCTTGACTAGCACTGTGTAGTAAGAAGTATTGTCTTGTGCTTTTATTATTTATTATTATTATTCAATATTTTGAAACCTTTCAACTGTGGCTGTTTTGTGTAGCGATAATATAAGCTCTAAGAGTGCATTGCATGCATTTAGTGATACTGGCCAAGCCACTCCAATAAGCCTTGACTGTTCAGTTGCACTTACCATTTGGATAATAATATTGCACAGTAGTAATTGGGCACCCTTTGTTAAGGGCCTTTTTAGTAGCTGGTAAATATTAGTGGGTGGTGGCAAATGGTACTTCCATTTAGTCTGGGTAAAAAGGGCACAGCTGGAGAACCTGTACCAGCCTTCCTCAGGAGTGTCTGTGTAGTTGTATATAACTCTTTTCTCAAAGTGTGCGTATGTGTGTCAGCTTTCTGGGCAGGGACATGAAGTACTGATTGAACAGAGAGGGTGCTGGAGGTTTTAGCTTGCCCACTAGGCTGAGATCTGGACCCTATAGCTGTGCCAGCGGGAAATCTTAGTGGGGACCTGGAGAGAAAGGGAGAAACCAGCCCCAGACTGACTGTGATCTCTGTGTGCCCTTAAGGGAAATTGTACTTTACTGTGTGTGTATTTATTATCCCTTCCTTATATGGACGCCCCTTACTGGTGTTAGTGGTGAGGATTGAGGCTCCTTGATTGCTGGACCAGTGCACAGGCATCACATATTAATTGTTTGGCAGTGGTGGTATATCCACAACATTTATTAATTGGTTGGCAAATACTAATTGGCTTGTAGTGGTGTGGATAGTGAATTCCTGTAGCTTGTGTACAGTGATCACTGAATGTGCTTTTGTACTCTAAATCAGCCATGCAGTGAATACTCAGAGTTCAGATCACAATTGTTTTATTTATTTTGTTAGCTTAGTTAGTTAGAGACAGCAGGCAGCATGTCAGCAGAGGAGTATGGAAAGCTGACAAGTAGCCAGCTGGCTGAGATGTGCCAGGCTAAGGGACTGGTGCATGGAAACCTGACTAAGGCAGACATGATTGCATCTTTAGTCACAGTTGCATCAGAAAATAGCAACCAGGAGGGTGATCAGACTGGCAGTGGAGATGTACCACACTCAGAGAATGAACAACTCAACCTTTCTACAGAGGACTTTCAAATCCATCTGTAGCTAAAGAAATTTGAGTTGGAGACCAAGCGTGTGGAAATAGAATCAGCAGAGAGACTGAGGTATCTAGAGAGTGAGGACAATGAGAAACTGAGATGTCCACAGGTTGAGGAGAATGAGAAACTGCTCTGACTGGAAACTGAGGAAAAGGAAAGGCAGAGGCAACATGAAAAGGAGATGCTGACTCTTCGCCAGAGTCATGGAAGTAATGGGGAAGGGAGTAACCGGATCCCAGAAGCTCAAAAGGTCAGTAAATTTCTTCCACAGTTTAAAGACAGGGATAATTTTGATAGTTTCATTCATATGCTGAGATGGGATGTAAACAGTATGATGTTGACCAAAGGCTCTGGGTACGATTTCTGACCCCCTTACTCCATGGTAAAGCTTTAACTGTGTTGTCTAAAATGTCTGACATTGACTGTTTCAATCATACTACTGTTAAGAACTGTTTGTTAGAATTTTTTAAGCTAACACCTAAAACATATACGAAAAAGCTTCTTGAGCATAGACGCAAGGCAGACGAGAGTGTGTGTGAATATGTTGCTGAACTGAGCACTTATTTTCATAGGTGGGTGAGTGGATGTCAGGTCACCACTTGTTAAGGGCTGGCAGACTTTTTAGTGAGGGAACAAGCCCTTAGCACTTTGCCTGAGGACATGAGGATCTGGTTAGCTGATAGACAATATGCTACTTCAGTTGGGGAGGAAGGGAGACCTATACCTAGCAAGCAGGGCATCACTGCACAGGAAAGGGACCCCCAGTACTGCTCATGGGATTTAAAGGAACCCATGGTGGGCAGCCCAGACTGCCCCAACATAATCTGCCAGTAACAGGGGAAGCCACTAGTCCAGGTACACGTCCAGAACCTAGGGTTAAATGTTTTGAATGCAACCAGTGGGGCCATGTGGCATACAGATGTCCACGGAGGCAAGGTGGGGAACAAAAGGTAAGGGATCCAGTAAGTGGGAAAGACAAAATGCCAATAGTAGGTTGTCTTGAGACAACAAGGGTACCAAATTACCATCCTTCAGATGTCCTGATAGGGAAGGATTTGGATGAGGCAGTACCATGTGCTTATGCAGTTACACGCACTCAGGCTAGGAGACAAGCATGTGGGTTTGGTAGCATGGGGGAGACCCAGATAGACTGCATACTTGCAGCCAGGACTGGTGAGGTGGTTACTTCAGGGAGGGAGTTACTCTGTAGCAGTGAGACTGAATGTGAGCCACAACTGATTGTGGGTACTGATGTTCCCTTGAACAAAGTGACTGCAAAGGTAGAGGTGAGTAGTAGTACCCAGGCTGACAGTGAGGCACCACTGTCAGAGGATGCCAGACTTCCTGTGGAAGGGGAGCTGGGAAGGGTTACAAAGAGAGAGTTGAGACAGGCTCAGCTCTCTGACACTACATTGCAAGACCTGAGGCAGGTAGCTAAGGAGGAACCTGATTCTCAAGTGAAGGGGGAATCTGTATACTGGAACTCCAAACTTGTAACCAATAAACAACCAATACTGTCAAGGAAAATAGAAGTCAACCAGACAGTTTATTAGCAGCATCCAAAAACACAAAAACACACGTTAACCCAGGTTTCATCCTCAAAATAAGGACTTCTTCAGAACAATGAATGAACTCCAGTTCACATTTAAATAACCAACTCTTACATCACTAATTAATGTCATTATTCAATAATACCTTATTAAACAATAAATTTCATTGCAAGTATCATTGCAATTTATGTAAAGGAGCCACACTGCATCACATTAAATGAGAAATATAAAACTTGATTTATATATACTAATAAAATGAATCCACAATTATGAAATATGTAAAATAAATAAATATATACATATTATATTAAACTTACACTACTTTTATCCTGTGCAAGTGGCATCAGACAAAGGTGGCTGTGACCAAACTGGATGTGATATCCTAATGCATTATATACACTAAAATTTTATAAAAATACCATAAAAAAGTATGGTATGATAGGAATGCTTGAGCTACAGTGTATGCTGTAGGGCAGCAGGTAATGGTTCTCATTCCTGTCAGACACAACAAACTGCAAGCAGCTTGGGAGGGACCCTACAAGGTGGTAAGAAAGGTAAGTGATGTTATCTACATGGTAGAACTGCTTGTCAGGACGCAGGAGCACAGATTGTACCATGTTAACATGATGAAACCTTACCATGATAGGGACGTCCTTGTGCTGAGCATTTGCAGTGGATTGCAGGAGGAGTCTGAGGGAGATCTGGTGACTGATCTCCTCAGTGAGGCCCAGACTGACACCTCGATGGAAGGGGTAGCAATGTCCCAGCAGCTATCTCCTACCCAGGTTCGAGAAATCTGAGCAGTGTTACAGGGGTTTGGGGACATGTTCACTTGAAAACCAGGGTGCACCCACCTGGTGCAGCACCAGGTGGATACAGGACCCCAAAAACCTATTAGGCAGGCCCCTTATAGGGTACCTGAGAGAGTCAAACAGACTCTGAGGGAGGAGATACAGGAAATATTGGAACTAGGGGTAATTCAAGAGTCCAACAGTCCCTGGGCCACCCCAGTGGTGCTGGTACCAAAGAAGGATGGCAGCACCAGGTTCTTTGTGGGCTACAGGAAATTAAATAGTCACACAGAGTCAGATGCTTATCCCATGCCTAAGACAGATGATGCCCTAGAGCAGCTGGGTGGGGCTAAGTATCTTACAACCATTGATCTTACCAAGGGTTACTGGCAGGTGCCCTTGACTCCCAGTGCTAGACAGAGGTCAGCCTTTGTGACTCCTTTTGGCTTGTATGAGTTTATAAAGATGTCCTTTGGGATGAAAAATGCCCCAGTGACTTTCCAGAAGCTGGTAGATAATATCCTAGCAGGAGCAGGTGGGTATGCCTTTGCTTACCTAGATATTGCCATCTACAGCCATTCCTGGCCAGAGCACCTTCAACATGTCAGGGAGGTGCTGGCAGACTACAGAGGGCAGGGTTGATCATTAAGCCGAGCAAATGTCAGGTGGGTATGGCAGAGGTCACCTACCTGGGACATAGAGTGGGAAGTGGTAAGATCAGGCCAGAACCTGCCAAAGTAGAAGCCATTCAGGCATGGCCTGCACCTGTTACCAAAAAACAGGTGAGGGCATTCTTAGGGACAGCAGGGTACTACAGAACGTTTGTCCCCAGTTATAGTACCATAGCTGCTCCCGTCACAGACCTGACAAGGAAAAACAGGCCAGATAAGCTAGTGTGGACCCTAGCATGTGAGCAGGCATTCCAGGAGCTTAAGGAAGCTTTGGGAGGACCCCCTGTGTTAGCCAGTCCAGGTTACAGCAAAGAATTTGTTGTGCAGGTAGATGCTTCAAACCATGGGGTGGGGGCTGTACTTTGCCATATTTTTTCAGAGGGAGAAGAGCACCCAGTGGTTTATCTCAGTCATAGGCTCCAACCAAGGGAGGAATGCTATGACGCTCTAGAAAAGGAATGTCTAGCCATAGTGTGGGCACTGCAGAAATTTCAGCCTTATCTGTATGGAAGAAAATTCACTATAGTGACAGACCACAATCCCCTAACATGGTTAAACAGAGCCAGCCAGCAAAATGCCAAGTTGCTAAGATGGAGCCTAGGGTTGCAAACATATGATATGTCAGTGCAGCACTGCAGTGGGATTAGCAATGCCAATGCAGATGGGCTCTCAAGACAGGGAATGGGGTAAGGTATACTCAGATAGACATAACCCTCTCAAGCAACATTTCTCAAGGGTCACTTGAAAAAACAGCTTGAGTTCTCGGGGGGGGTGTAAAGATAGGTGAAGGCTGTCAGCCTAGCTAGATAGAATTTTGTAGATAATTCTGTCATTTGTAAATATTAATGTAAGCCAGAGGCTTTTTTTCTGAAATGTGAAAAGACTATTTGATGTTGAACTGAAAAAATGTAACAACAGTGCACTCAGCTGTAAGAAAGCTGATAAGTCAAACATTGTGAAAATCTTTGATCTAAAACTTGGAGCTGAGATGTCTAGAGGGAGGCATTCTGCCTATCAATCTGAGGCCAGAGTTAATGGCTAGAATTGACATATATAATTTCTTTTATTGCTCTGGTTTCCTGACCAACTGCAATATCAAAAGGGCTATTAACCTCTGAGTTTCTGTTATCCTGGGAACCAGAACAAAATGATGTAATCTGAAATTAATCAGTGGTACTGTGTTATCAATTTAAATGCTGGTGAGCACATTTATTTCCCCAACACCCGTGAGGAGAGGACAGCAATATGCTTCTCTTCCACTGTGTAGCAGAATGCCCAGAGGTACTGGGTGCGATAGACTGCAAGCACATCAACATCAAAGCACCACCCAGTGAACAGGGTAGGGTCTACATAAACCACAAGGGCTCCCCTCCAACATCTGCCAGGTCATGTGTAATGCCCAGGGCATTATCATGAATGTGTGTGCTGGCAGCCCTGGAAGCCATCACGACTCCCACATCTGGCATTCGTCACAGCTGTACCAGGCATTTCCAGTGGGGGCATCCCATATGGCCATCTGGTGGGGGATGCTGGCTATGCACAGGAGCCATGGATGATGACATCCATCAGAAATGCACACACACCCACACAAGAATGCCATAATGAGGCACACGAACAAATTGGGATCATTATAGAGCATGTGTTTGGGATGCTCAAGTCACGGTTCTGCTGCCTTGACATATCTGGTGGAGCCCTGCAGTACTCTCCAGTCACATGTGCATACATGTTCATAGTATGTGCCATGCTATACAAGACAATATGATCCAGCTGCAGCAAGAACAGCATGGAGAAAAGTGCCACACAGCCCACCACAATAGCCAAAGTCCCCACAGACACAGGAGGACTCAGAGGAGGAGGCCCCTATGCCTGCTCCTGTAGGCAGATGGAGGCATGCCAAGTAAGCCCAGGCCTTGGCAAAGAGGCAATGCATAGCACACACACTGACACTGTTGGGACCCCAGGGACTGACACCACTCTCTGACTCACACGCACACACACACAGTAAAATGGATGACACACACACATCACATTACCTGTAACTTACCATGTATAGGCAATGTACTGTGTGCATCCAACACAGGCGGCCCTCAAGCACAATCCTCACAACTGCTGCAGGTACAAGGTAAGTTAGCCTTCTTAACAATAAATGAATGGATTAGTACTGTTTTTGGTAGCATATCTATGGTAACGTTGCATGCATACAAGGGAATGGGGTGACCTACTGGGATAGCAGCAGACAATTGACAGCTATGTGGGACACCAGGAAATCTCTGCCCAATACTGGCTCCCCACACCAGGCAGTAGTACCCAAGGTGGCAATTCCCACTGCAGTATATGTGTGTGGACAACTAAATGGGTCACAGACATTGATGTCAGTGTGGGGATCCCATACCCACATCTCAGACACACACACAGCAAGTCAACTGTAGAAAACCAGATAGAAACATCTGGCAAAGGCCCAAAATGGTGGCAATGTTGAATTACCCCCCTACAGACTCAGTGATAGCACAGCAGGTCTCACAGTTACAGTAAGGCTATGAAGGGTAAGAAGTCTGAAACTCAAATGTATGCCATTACAATCTAACCTGTGGTCTTTACTGATATGCCTCTAGTCCCCAAGACAGGGCACATAGTATGGTAAATGGAAGCAAAATGTAAAGCAAATATCAGCACAGTCTGTGCAGATGTGTATAGTTGGCAGGTGTGCCCCCCGCCATATAACCACAGACATGCAGTAACATGTATGTTTGCAGGGAAATAGCAGCATAGCACACATTGGCAGGGCTGTCCCAATACACATGAAAACATGTTGCATGTCCACAATATGCAGGGCTCAATGAGCTATGTGTATGTGTGGTTAATAATGTCAGGATTTGGCCAGCATGTTCTCCTGGCAGTTGTCTTGTAGAGCCCTAGGTAGAGTGCTGTCTTTGACAGGGCCATGTGCAGATAACTGCAGTGCCAAATATTATGCATGTCAGTGACACCTACTGCTCTGCCTCTGACATACCTGGAAATCACAGTGCTATGTGGAATATACTACACATATAATGGACTTCTTGAAGGCTGTGTAGCTGAGGTGCTAAGGCTTTTGTGAGTATAGTGCTTTTTTGCACTGTTGCCAGTGGTTATTTTTAATAATTCATTTTTTATGTTTGCTTTTACAAATAATGGACATGCCTGCACAGTAGAATGCACTCTGTGCCGACACCCATAACTCCCAACCTCTGCAAGACGTCTGGAAAAGGGCAGAAATAAAAGTAGAACAAAGGCATAATGATAGGCATGTTTTGAAAATATCGCCCTTTCATACTGAGAAAGTTGGTAGGTGGGAGGGGTTTGCAGTAGCGGGAATTGTCTGAAGGTTATGTAGTCTGAAACAGTAATGTCTGTCATTATTTTGTAACATCACTCTTCAATTATGTTACTAACTTGCCATAAAAATACAAGTTTACATAGACAGGATGAAACCTCTAGCCAAACATTTGGACAATCTGCCAAAAAATGAACAGGTAACAGGTATGGCCACACAATTTATTTTATTTTTATTTATTTTACATTTGTTAATCGGGCTAGTCTAGCTGGATACATATCCGTTTTCAGTAGAGGCCCGAGGAGAAAAGCTCCAAACAAACAAAATAGTCAGTACATGTTCAAATAGATACAAAATAGTGTTACAAAAAAAGAGAGTACAAATAACATTTACAAGATGAAAAAATGACATAGAAATTATATAGGAGAAAGATCATGCTGTTGGTTATACATAGGATTAATTTCACATAGGAATGTAAAATAGACTAGATCAGGTATAATCCTCATTGATATTAGGAATGAGTGATTTTAGAGATCTGGATAAGAGAAATGGGCTAGGAGGAAGTGGGACTAGTAGGGTATGAGATATGTAGTTAGTCAGGTGCATATGCACAAGCATATGACATCTCAGGTTAGAAAGATACCACACAAGCAGGAGATTCGCAGCCAGTATATCCCCAAGTTGCTGGACTTTTTTCTCGGCCCATCATCACTTAACTGCCTGTAGCCACACCTCACAACTGGTGTTGTTGGGCAAGAATGTACATAGCTGCCCCATAATACTGACCTATGCATCATACAACTAGTATTCCTCTGGTAAAGAAAGCACTGAGATAATGTTAGGATGTCTGGCACTAGGTAATGACAATACATTGCAGTGTCAAACTACAGATATGTCACAAAATGTCTGCTAAACAAACCCAGTACCCTGAGCAAAGTTCTGTGTACTCCTGAGAGGTATGGCTGTAGCCCACAAAACCCTGGTCTGGAGTACACTTATCTCTGGAATGGAGTCCCACTTTAACTATAGAAGGTCAGACTGGGCATACTCCTACACATAGAGAATCACAGGACATGTTGGAACCCGCATCAGACTATATGACTGTATTGTGTATATATGTCTGTGCATACAGACAGCTATGTAAACTTTAACTGTTTCCCCCCACACAAAGACACACACATCAGACAGGATTATCCTTAGCTGTAGGTGGCCAATATGTGATATATCTGCATCTGTTGCATTTGATAAACAGATATATATATATGGGCAACTGATAACAACATATGTCAAGCATACACACATATAAATGTGAGGAAGTGAGAGACAGACACTAACAGAGAGAAAGACATGAGAGGACACAGGCAGAGTCAGTCACACACATGGATACCTTGAATGGAATACAGTGATGTCCTGCTGTAGACAGTGGCATACCAGCTGTAAAAAGTTGCAGGTGCCAACATAAAATGTGAGCCCCATTGTGTAATAGTACTGAGGTTGGGTTTATAATATCATATCACCTGCGCGCGTGTGTGTGTGTGTGTGTGTGTGTGTGTGTGTGTGTGTGTGTGTGTGTGTGTGTGTGTGTGTGTGTGTCCGTAGGTCTAAGTATTAAGAGACTGCTCCCACTCAGTACACATCACATTGCCCTACTTCACAAGATCTGCTGCTGTCATTCACCTGAGAAGTACCCCTTGGACACCTGTCACCTCATAAGCTATGTAGCATGTGCAATAACTGTGTAACACTACAGTACAACTCACTAGATAAATGAGTTCTACTGTCAGTTCTGGCAAATGTGTGTGTAGGTGTGTAAGTGTGTATGTTTGTAGGAAGAAGTAGTTTGATAAGTTTCCCACCCAGTGCCCTACTTTATTAGTCCTGCTGATGTCATTCCCCTTATAGGTTCATAGGTTCATAGGTAAGTACTAAGCTATTGGCCCTGGGGCCTATACAAGCCCAGCCAAAATGTTACCCTGGCTTTTGCCACCCAAGAAAATTATTTTCCTGTGCCCCTGTCAAGCAGAGCCACAGAGGTGATCCCCGGGGTGAATTTCCTATTTCCTATCTAATCATCAAGATTTTTCTTGAAGAGTGCTAATGAGGAGCTTTGTTTGATATAGATAGGTAGTTTATTCCAGAGTATGGGAAGTCTCTGGGGCAGGAATCTATCCCTCCGGCATGTTCTGTTTATTTGTGGTGACAAGGTTTAGGTCCCTAGAGTGTGTAGCTCGGAGGGATTGGGATTTCTTTAAGTGGAGCATGTCCAACAGCTCTGGATTTGACATAGCTTTGTATGTTAGGCAGAGATCACCTCTGAGAAGGCAATATGCGACGGAGTAAAGCTGGAGTTTTTGTGGTGGTCTGCGTAGGGCATCTGTTTGAGGCCAGTAATCCTCTTTGTGAGCTATTTCTGCAGCCTTTCCAGTAGTTATCAGCACCTTTGGCCAGTGGTCAGCCCAGTAAGCTCTGTAGCGCATGTGATAACTACATAACACTCTAGTACAAATCACTAGATAGGCAGGGGTTCAACTCTCAGATCTGGCAAATGTGTGTGTGTATGTTTGTAGTAAGAAGTATTTTGATAAGTTTCCCGCCCAATGCCCTACTTTATCAGTCCTGCTGATGTCATTCCCCTTATCAGCACCTTTGGCCAGTTATCAGCCCAGTAAGCTCTATAGTGCATGAAATAACTCTGTAACACTAAAGTACAAATAACTAGATAGGTAGGACTTCTAATTACAGTACTGGAAACTGTATGTGTGTGCGTGTGTGTGCACACTAAAGACTGACACAGGTGATGTGCATACAGTAACATAAACACAGATGGCAATAGACAGAATAGTAAACCTACATATCCGCTTTAATGTACTGTAGTGCTACATACACATGACATGTCCCACATAGATTATATATGTGGGACATAACCCAATACCTCTTACAACACGTAATGTTGTGATTGCCTTCATGGATGGTGATATAACCCACCAGAAATAGCAACTGGAGTCATCTATTGCTCCTACAAGCCTGGACAAGTGATAGGGTAGCAGACGTACCAGCATGATGTTTCAGTCATGTATGATATCTGATGCTGGTATGTGTGTCACTACAGTAACTGTGACCTATTTGGCAGTGATATCACATGCATGGCCATTGTTAGGGGACACAGACCACATATAGGTTGCAAACATCTGGATATTCCTTTGACATCGGTACAGATGACAGCTATAGCCTGTACAATGCTTTAACATGCTGCATGTGAGGCAGATGCCATTAATATGCTATATAAAGTAATGCCACCGGGAGGTGGCAAACAAGCGTGGATGGTACACACATCAAAATGGTACAACCCAGACAGGATATGATTCTCACGCAAATACACAGTTGCCAGTATTGAGATTAGAACCCCTACCTATCTGGTTATTTCTACTATAGTATTACGCAGTTATCAGATGTGCCACGAAGCTTATAAGATTTTACCTTGTCCCAAGGTACTTCTAAGGTGAATGACATCAGCAGGCCTTGGAAAGTAGGGCAATGTGAAGTGTGCAGGGTGATACACAACTCAAAATGGTATAACCCACACAGGATATGATTCTCAACCCCAGCACACACACACACACACACACACACACACACACTTGCCAGTATTGAGATATAACCTACACAACCCCAACACACACACACACACACACACACACACACACACACACACACACATGCATGTGCACACACACACACACACACACACACACACACACACACACACACACACACACACACACACACACACAGAGTTGCCAGTATTGAGATTAGAACCTCTACCTATCTAGTTATTTCTACTACATTGTTACACAGTTATGTGACACACCACAAAGCTTATATGATTTCACCTTGTCCCAAGGTACTTCTAAGGTGAATGACATCAGCAGGCCTTGTAAAGTAGGGTGATGGGAAGTGTACAGGTTGGTACACAACTCAAAATGGTATAACCCACACAGGATATGATTCTCAACCCAAACACACACACACCCACATACACACACACACACACACACACACACACACACACACACACACACACACACACACACACAAGCTAAGAACTTGGTTATATTCAACTGGACGTATAAGAGAATTTAAGTACCTTTTTATGCACTTTTTTTTTAAAAAATACAGTATTTAAATTGATTTAAACTGTGTATGAAGGAGTGTTGAAGGAATTTTTAACTGGTTATTCTGCTCTTCAGTAACTTGAACTAAAAGCTAGTGTTGGCTGAATTTTGTTATTTGCTAGTAATTACAGGTGTGGGGGTAGCCACATTCTTTGATTTCCTGTCCTTGCATATTTAAACTGGTGCATGTGAAATAATTCCTGCTTTAAAACTTCAGCTTGGCAAGCTAAGAACTTGGTTATATTCAACTGGACGTATAAGAGAATTTAAGTACCTTTTATGCACTTTTTTTAAAAATACAGTATTTAAATTGATTTAAACTGTGTATGAAGGAGTGTTGAAGGAATTTTTAACTGGTTATTCTGCTCTTCAGTTATTCCCACCCAACCGCCCTGTTTTTGTTTTGGTGTTAATCTTAGTGGCATTGAAACTGCCCGCCCCTCAGCCTGCCTCTGGGCCCATCTCATTTGCTCACTCAACTGAGTGCAGTGAGATCATATTCTGATTTCAGGCACTCCTACTGTGTACAAAGAGAGCATCAGGGAAATAGAAAAAAAAAATTAAGCTTATTTCCTGCCTTTCTTGTTAAGTGGTACAGACTATTTGTAGGCTTGTGAGCCCCAAGCCCTTCTGTGTTTGAGGAAGCCTTCTAGCTTGTTTTTTTTTCTTGTAACTAGCCAGTTTTCTAGTTTCAGCACTCAAATCTGTTTCTTTGATCTCAGCACTTGTTCAGAAAAAAAAAAAAAAAAAAAAAATTTCATCTGCTTTTACTGTACTTGTGTTTTTACCTACTTCTTTGCATCATCTTAAAATACTCAATTGTATTTATTACTGCTTGGTGTAACTCATTCTAAGCCTTTTGGTTTAAACACTTGGGCTTCGGACCAGTTAGTTGTTTTGCACTGAGAGGGTTTGTGGTCTGCACTGTTGTGGCAGAACAGGTAGCTTACATCCTTCTAGGTTGAGAACTGCTGATTGAGGGCTCAGTGTCTGTTATTCTAAAAGTGTATTAATTCTGGTTTAAGCACTTGGGCTTTCAAGCCAGTTATTTTACATTAAGAGGGTTCGTGGTCTGCACTCTTGTGGGAGGAGAGGCTGGACTCTGCCCTTCTGAGCTGGGAATTTCTGGTTAAAGGCTTATAGTGCATGCATATCTGAACTGTTTCTTACTGAAGTTGGTGCCTTGTTTGCTGTGGCATAGACTGGATTCGGGCCTGCTGGATCTAGCTTTGTTTGTGTAACTTGAGCACTAATCCAGACATTCTCTAAAGTATTCAATGGTATTTATTACTGCTTGGTTGTAACTTGATTAAAGTGTAGCTATCATTCAAGTCTTTTGGATTAAGCACTTGGGCTTCAGACCAGTTTTACATTAGGAAGGTTTGTGGCAAGCACTGTGGTGGCAGGACAGGTAGCTTTCATCCTTCTAAGTTGGGAACTGCTGATTGAGAGCCCAGTGTCCAAGTGTATTAGTTCTGGTTTAGGCACTTGGGCTTCAGGCCAGTTATTTTACATTAAGAAGGTTCGTGGTCTGCACTCTTGTGGGAGAAGAGGCTGGACTCTGCCCTTCTGAGCTGGGAATTTTCTGGTTAAAGGTTTATAGTGCCTGAATATTTGAACTGTATCTTACTGAAATTGGTTCACCTTGTTTGCTCTAGCATAGACTAGATCCAGGCCTACTGAATCTAGCTTTGTTTATATGCTTGTTGTTTGTTTGCTTGTTATTTCCCTGGAAGCTAATTCCACCTAATACGCAACTTCTCAGCTTCTGTGGATCACTAGTGATATCTGCATTGCTTACTGTACTTATTTCCTTGTTTCACTTGAAAGAAAGTTACTGTTTGTCGTTTTGCATTTAGTTACTTGTAACACATTGCACTCAAGTTACCTGGCACTTGCTCACTAAAGCAATTATATAAGTCAGCACTAAAAATTAAAAGCACTACACCCTCACTCCCCACTGGCCCTTGTTTTCAATTAAGGATTTCCCAATATTATTCTAGCATGTCCAAAGGTCAGTTGTCAATCTCCTCTCGGTCCAGCTGGTGAATCTGGGAATTTTGAGGCAATGTTATAACTGCCTCATGTACACAGACAACCCTCTCCTCCTCCCACATAACACAAATACTTGCGAGAGATGCAGCTATTTAGCCAAACTGGAGGCTGAGCTCTCTCAACTCAGGACTGGCAAGACCAGACAGGAGGAGAAGGCAACTACACACACCACAAAACCAGCCTCACATAATGCTACCACTCCACTGAATCAAACACATAAACACACAAAGACATACTCGGAGGCTCTGAGTAAAAATTTACCTAAACAGCAGAGGCCTCCAAAGCAGACACCCAAACAACTGCTACCTCAAGACACGCCACAAGCAACACATAAACCACAAAAGCAGTGTGCAAAGCAGTCACAGCCCTTAAGGCCAAATACAACACCAAACATACTTGTCATAGGTGACTCCATAGTCAGGCACACTGGCGTCCCACTCAGCAGGCTGAACAAGGAGAGGGTCACAGTAAGCTGCCTATCGGGCTAGAATCCGCCACATAACCCAAGCACTCGGGTAACTCCACGGCAAGTACATATCTGTCACAGACATTGCCCATGATGGTGTGACAGTCCTGAGACGTACCTCCCTGGACTACATGAAAAGAGACATAGAGGAGCTCTCTGATTATGTAGCCCAGGCAGGTATGACCCTAACCCTGAGCAGTATCCTTCCTTCACCAAGAATGATGCCACAATATAGAGACAAGATGATCAGCTTTAACAATTGGCTTAATGTCTGGTGTCATTCAAAGGGGATCCAGTGTCTGTCTGCCTGGGATGACATGCTTGACAAGCCACGCTGCTTCAAGGGCGGCTTGCACCTGTCACCCTGGGATTCCGGATATTGGCTAAGGCTCTTGCCACCCCATAGTGCCTTTTTAGGCAAGGCTCAAATTCTAAACCTACCACCCTAGAAAACAAAAATGGGAAGAAATTGAGGGTAATGCTGCTCAATGCCAGAAGTCTAAATCTCAAAATGCACGCACTCGAGGCCCTTCTCAGTATGGAGAACATCGATGTCTGTGCTGTAACTGAAACCTGGTTCAAGGCTCCTGAGAGCACCCGGCACTATTAGGTTTTACCTCATATCATGCGTTCCGGCCCCAAAACCCGGACCACTCCACAAAAGGAGGGTGTATCCATATTCATAAAGGATACTCACACCTCCAGGTTGGTGGCAACGCATGAAACTTGGAAACCATCCAGGTGCAACTAACCATAGGCAAAACTGCTCTACAAATTGTAGCATGCTACAGGCCACCCTCTCAAACTCAGGAACCCCACACAGCCTTCCTGAAGACACTGGAGGGTATAAATGTATCTCCAAACACCATCATATTGGGTGACTTCAACTACCGAATATAGACTGGGAACATTACTCAAGCCCTAACTTTCTAGCCCAACGGTTCCTGGAGTTCATAAATTCAAATGCCATGGAACAGCTAGTCACTGTTCCCACGAGAGGAGAAAATATACTAGATCTCATTGTCACAAACATGGGGACAAAATGCTCCACACGAAGTATATCCCTCATTGGTGAGATCTGATCATAAACTAATCTCACTGGAAATCCACATCCCGCCCCACCCCAAACAAAAGACCATAGTGAAGAACTTCTCTAAAGCAAACTTCACACTACTCAAGACTGGTGTGGTATCCTTCAAGGCCCCTGAGTCAGAGGAAACCACAACCCAAGCTGGAAGCCCTTACAAATGCCTTCTATGAACACCTCCAGGACTGCATGGATCAGGCAATCCCAAATAAAACCAAGACTCTTTCCACAAAGGGCAAACGTCCAGTCTGGTGGACCCCAGCCATTAACAAACTTTACAATAAGAGGAGAAAGCTATTACATGATAGAACAAAATCCATAAAAGGGAAGTCACCCTGATCATTATTAGTAAAAAATACGAGCACTCATAAAATCAACTAAGGCCAATTTTGAGAGAAAAATTGCCATGGATTCAAAGGACAATCATAAGGCCTTTTTCAGCTATGTTAGGAACCTGGGTGGAAACTCACAGATATGCTCAGAATTAGTCCAAAATGATACAAAATCACTGAACCCACAGACATTGCCAACATACTGGCAGACAGGTTCAGTGCAAACTTCACCCCTCTCCCCTAAAGGAGAGATAACTATCCCAGCCGAGTGTAGCCTCCCGGACATCTCAAATGCGCAGGTGAAAGCTGCTCTCTCTAAAGCTAAAAACACAGCATCAATGGGACGGATGGTGTCCCCGGCTGTGTGCTACACGAGCTAAATGAGGAATTAAACCCGCATAAGGCAGCTGTTTAATCTCAGCCTTACCACAGGATACGTGCCCAAGGAGTGGCGACGGCAACTGTGGTCCCACTCCACAAAGGTGGCGCCTCACGGACCCTGGTAATTAGCCCCATAAGCTTAACAAGTCTAGTCTGCAAAGCTATGGAGAGGATCATAATGGAGCTCATAAACAAAGATATAGGGGACTTGCAGACATTGGACCCGACCCAGTTTGGCTTTGTCAAGGGAAGATCATGCCTTTTGAACTTGGTCGACTTCTTGAAATAGTCACCAAGGCCATTGATGAGGAAAGGCAGTCCATACAGCCTACCTTGACCTTGCAAAGGCTTTCGACACAATACCCCACTCAGGTATTGTAGAAAAACTTACCAGCTTAAATGTAAACCCATATGTCACAAGATGGGTTGCAAACTGGCTTAAGGACAGAACCCACAGGGTTAGAGTTGCTGGCGCTGTGTCAGACTCCAAGCCGGTCACAAGTGGTGTCCCACAGGGCTCGGTCCTTGGCCTCCTATTGTTTGGCATCTACTTCTCAGAAGTACAGGCCAACATGGGAGGACTTTGGCTGACAAAGTTTGCAGATGACTGCAAACTGGGTGCCATAGTGGAAAGTGCATCGGACACGGATATCCTTCAGAAGGGACTCACGGAAACAGATAGCTGGTGCCAGAGCCATGGCCTGAAGTTAAACGCCAAAAATGTATAGTCATACCCTTCGGGAAAAACAAGGTAACCCCAAGCTACCATATAGGTGGCAATCCACTAAGCACAGAAGAGGTTATCAGGGACCTGGGGACCCAGGTTGACAGTGGCCTTTCTTTTGACACTCACATTGCTAAAGTGGTTAGAAAGACCTTCTACATTGCCCACCTGATCATGAAGGGATTCACATCCAGATCTAGTGAGGTCATTGTTCCCCTGTACTCTTCACTTATCAGACCAATGATCGAGTACAATGCCCCATTCGGGATGTATCTCACCCGACATCTGCAGCAATTGGAGCGACCCCAAAGTTCCTCACCAAAAGGATAAAGGGACTCCAAAATCTGTCATATGCTGCCAGATTGAAGAAACTCCAGCTCTATTCAGTCGCATACCGTCTGCTCAGAGGTGACATGTGCCTGACATACAAGGCCATGTCCAACCCGGAATTAATGGGCATGCTCCACCTCAAAAAATCCAAATCCACCAAAACCACTAGAGCAAGCGACTTAAACCTTAGCACGGATATAAATAGGACGTGCTGGAGGGATAGATTTATCACTCAGAGACTCCTATGCTGTGGAATAAAATCCCGGTCCATGTGAGGCAGAGCACCTCGCTGACTCTGTTCAAGAGAAATCTAGACCTGTGGATGGGAGATCGTAGGTTTACCCCGGGAATCATCTCTGGGTCACTGCTGGACAGAGGCATAACAAACTAATGGGCACAGTATTTTTTCATATAAGGGGTGGCGTAAGCCACAATAATTTGGGCTAGGCTTATAAATGCCTTAGGGCAGATAGCCTAGTATAAACCTATGAACCTATGAACCTATATGCAAAGGACATACCATTTTGTCTCCCTGTTCCACCCTGTGAACTCAGGAATACATACCACAAACCTTTCATACACAGTACCCTGCATGCCCTCACCAACTGCATCAGAGTTGAGTGTATGGGAAATAAATGGCAGGGGCAACAGGTGCTGACAGGTTTATCTGTTGCAGTTAATCTAATGGCTAAGCTTGTGAGGGACCTACTGACAGTACTCCAGTAACCTGTTTTGTATGTATGAGCCTGTGGTACTACAGAACACTGAGGTGACATGTCCGAAGGCTACATGTCTGTGATAAGGGGTATGTATGCAAGGTCACACTGTCTGACAACACTGTCCCTCACACATTGTTGCATGCATACACACCTGATAAATATCCATATAAAGCTGTACCTTGACTATGAAATGGTCGGTGTATTTCCACTCTGGTACCATACTCCATGTTGGTAATGTCTGCAGGGCCACAGCCTGCAGACACACAGACACCTGGAACACAAACAGAATACAGCATGTCAGACTATATTCAATCAGTGGTAATAACAGCAATAATACGTCATGACTAATAAGGTACATACACCTCTATGTGTACCCATAACAAATGCAAGCAGAAAGCACCTTACACAGTATTACATAGTTACACTGTGCTATATTCACTCTGTACATCAGACCCATATTAGCATGTCCCTGTATCAATGGTATGGATAAGGATGTGGCACAGGTATCATCATATGCACAGGGTGTGGTGTGAATTTGTCAGAGGCCTAGGCTGGGCCATACGGTTGACATCATGTGTGTGTGTTTGGAGGGGTATCCTATAGATGGGCTCTGCAGAGATGCTGTGTGTGCCTGGAGGTGAGCAGCCTGTGATACAGATGTGTGTGTGTGAATGTATGCACACAGTCATGCCATGTGACTGCCCTACACAGGGATATGTTGGCCAGCTGTGGACCGTACATGGCAGGTTGTCCAGTTCAGTGTCCCCGGCCACGGACATGGGAACTGGTCCTGCCAGGGGTCTCAGTGGCACCAACAGTCCCAGGGCCATATGCAGTACTGCTTCCTAATGGTGACTGCTGTCTGCTGAATCCATGTCCCTGATGGGACCATCCAGGACCACATGCCAATGGCCTGCTCCATTGTGATGTGGACAGCAATCCCCCTGCTGGTGTCACTGCCACTATGGAAGTGTGAAGGTGCACGGCCCTGTAGACTCTTAGCTGATGTTGGTGCTGACCTACATCCATGTGGCCAACACCCATCTCACACCACATGCTCTAGCATAGACATGTCATGGTCGAGAATTGCCAAGGTCTCACCCCACCGTCTATTCATGGCCTCAGTATTTTGGCATGTGGCATCAACAAGGTCATGTATGTTGCCACGTAAATCAGGAAGAGTTGCATCCAACACCCTGAGTATTTGTCTGGTGTTGCATTCACTATGTGCCTGTGCATCCATGACAACCTGAAACATGCATCTGGTGACACCTGCTGTGGAACTTGGGACAGCAGCTTGATGAGCAGCAGTCCTCCTGTGAGCACCCCTGTCCATCTGCCTGTGTGGGACCTCGTCTGCACTCTGGCTATGGCCAGTGTCTACACTCACACCTGCCATAGTCACCACACTAGCCTGTTCCATGCCACCACCTGCCAGTTGTCCATCATCTGTGGCTGTAGGGGACAGGGCATGTGTGGGCATTGTGACTGTGTTTGTCGACATTGTGGATGATTGCAAAATGCCAACCAATGGCACAGATTCAGCCCCTGACAACCCCACCTGTGCCTGACTATGACCATCATCATTGCCAGAGTCTGCAGAGACACTGACATCAGATTCTGAGTGGGAGGGACCACGACCACCATGACCACCTGTGGGGGGAAGACAGCATATGTAAATGTATACCCGCACTATAACATTTGCTGCAACACACACACACATACACACACACACACACACACACACACACACACACACACACACACACACACACACAGGCACACACACGCACACACATGCACAAACACGCACGCACATATAGGTGAGGTGGCAGACAGGCATTACACAGACCTCACAATAGCCAACTGGTGACATTCACAATCAGACCACTACATACACACCCTGTGCAGGCCCTCAACATCATGCAATGCAGCCCTTCCCACTTAATGTTACTACTTATATACACCTCTGTGATATATGAGTAGTGTTAGTAGGTGATGGGCCTTCAAGTAGCACACACTGCACCCATGTACACATAATTGCTGTTCACCTGTATAGTACAGTGGCAACTCCTACAGAACACACCTCTCAACTGTGCAGAATGTTGCTGAATGTTTACATGTGTGGCTTGTATTTCTGGTCTATTCGTCATAAATCCTGTGTTTGACACATTATTAGGATGATATGAGGACTGGTGTCACTAATTAATGACATATTTTGAGTTTCACACTTCAGAACCTGCAGTACATGTATGTTACAACAAAGCCAGTTACACTAACAACCTTCTAAGCTTACAGTGGATATTATAAGTGTAGACACCCCTGTTAACATGCCAGGTTTGTCTGATATATAACATGAGACCAAAGAAATCATGTGATAACATTTACCACCTTTAATGAGACCTATAACCTGTGCAATCCAATTGAAGAACAAACACATCCGTTAGGGTTAACATGTTGAAGTTGAAATACATGCAACAGGCTGGTTGCATGACTATACACACCCTTAAACTAATACTTTGTTAAAGCACCTTTTGATTTCATAACAGCAGTCAGTCCTCTTGGGAAGGTGTGTATCAGTATGGCACATCTCGACTTAGCAATATTTGTACACTCTTCCTTGCAGAAGCCCTCCAAATCTGTCGGTCTGCGAGGGTATCTCTTCTGCACAAGCCTCTTCAGGGCACCCCACAAATTTTGTATTGGATGTAGATGTGGTCTCTGTCTGGGCCATTCCAAAACATTGATTGTCTTCTGGTGAAGACATTCTTTTTTGGATTTTTATGTATGGTATTTGTCATTGTCATGTGGAATGCTGTAATTCCTCTCCATCCACAGCTTTCCAGCAGACACATGAAGATTATTGGGCCAAAAGGAAATGGTATTTTGAACTGTTTCTAATCCCTTCCACCTTGGCTAAAGGTCCACTTCCAGCTTATAAACAGCAACCCTAAAGCAGAACATTGCCATCACCATGCTTCACCATGGTGATGCACAGTGTTGTTACTGTGCCAAACAAACCTTTTGGTATTGTGGCCAAAAAGTGCAACATTGGTCTCATTACACCATAACACAGTTACCCACATGCTTTTAGGAGACCTAATGTATTTTTCTTGAGAAATTCGCCAGACCTGGATGTTGTTCTGTGTGAAAAAAGGCTTCCATCTTTCAACCCTACCCCATAGGTCAGACATGTAGACAATACAGGAGATTGTTGTCACATGTAGTACACAACTGGTACTTGTCAGAGATTCCTGTGACTCCTGTAGTGTTGCTGTATGTCTCCTGGCAGCATCCCTGAACCGGCGGAAAACAGTACTCAAGCCGCTGAATCACTTACAAATGCCTTCTACCAGCACCTGCAGGACTGCATGGATAAGGCAATCCCAAGCAAAACAAAGACTCTTTGTACCAAAGGCAAGCGTCCAGTCTGGTGGACCCCAGCCATAAACAAACTCTACAACAAAAGGAGGAAGCTACTACAAGATAGAGCAAAATCCTTAAAAGGTAAGACACCCTTGATCACTATAAGTAAAAAACTAAGAGCTCTCATAAAATCATCCAAAGCAAATTTCGAGAGAAAATAGCTAAAGACTCAAAGACAATCATAAGGCCTTCTTTAGCTATGTTAGAAACCTAGGAGGAAACTCCCAGATATGCTCAGAACTAGTTCAAAATGATGTGAAGATTACTGATCCTACAGACATTGCCAACATACTGGCTGACAGGTTCAGTGCAAACTTCTCCCCTCCCCAAAGGAGAGATATCTATACCAAACGATTGCAGCCCCCAAACATCTCCAGCCCAAGTGAGAACTGCTCTCCCCAAAGCAAACAACACAGCATCCATGGGACCTGATGGTGTCCCCGGCTGTGTGCTCCACGAACTCAATGAGGAATTAAGCCCACAGCTAGGACAGCTGTTTAATCAAAGTCTTACCTCTGGATACGTACCCAGGAGTGGCACTGCAACTGTGGTCCCACTTCACAAAGCGGTGCCTCCACCGACCCTGGAAATTACCGGCCCATTAGCTTGACAAGCCTTATCTGCAAAGCCATGGAGAGGATCATAATGGACCTCATAAATAAAGACATAGGAATTTGCAGACTTTGGATCCAACCCAGTTTGGCTTTGTCAAAGGCAGATCATGCCTTTTAAACTTGGTTGACTTTTTGAAACAGTCACCAAAGCCATTGATGAGGAAAGGCAGTCCATACAGCCTACCTCGATCTGGCTAAGGCCTTGATACAATACCCCACTCGGGTATCATTGAAAAACTCATCAGCTTAAATGTTAACCCATACATCACAAGATGGGTTGCAAACTGGCTGAGTGACAGAACCCACAGGGTCAGAGTTGCTGGCGCCATGTCAGACTCAAAGCCTGTCACAAGTGGTGTCCCACAGGGCTCAGTCCTGGGCCCACTCTTATTTGGCATCTACTTTTCGAAGTACAAGCAAACACAGGAGGGTTATGGCTGACAAAGTTTGCAGATGACTGCAAACTGGGCCATAGTAGAAAACACATCTGACACAGATATCCTTCAGAAGGGTCTCACAGAAATGGATAACTGGTGCCAGAGCCACGGCCTAAAGTTAAATGCCAAAAATGCATAGTCATACCCTTGGGAAAAACAAGGTTACCCCTAGCTACCAAATAGGTGGCAATCCACTGAGCACAGAAGAAATCATCAGGGACCTGGGGACCCAGGTTGGTAGTAGTCTGCCATTCGACACCCATGTAGCTAAAGTAGTCAGGAAGACCTTCTACATTGCCCACCTTATCATGAAGGATTCTCATCTAGATCAAGGGAGGTCATAGTCTCCCTTTACTCATCACTCATCAGACCAATGATTGAGTACAATGCCCCATTGAATGTATCTGACCCGACACTTGCAGCAGCTGGAGAGGCCACAAAGTTCCTCACCAAAAGGATAAAGGGTCTCAAAATCTGTCCTATGCTGCCCGACTGAAAGAACTCCAGCTCTATTCAGTCGCACCGCTGCTCAGAGGTGACCCTTGCCTAACATACAAGGCCATGTCAAACCCAGATTTGATGAATATGCTTCACCTCAAAAATCTAGATCCATCAGAGCCACAAGGGGAGACTTAAACCTCGACACGGCTATTAATAGGACGTGCTGGAGGGATAGATTCATCACCCAAAGACTCCCTATGCTGTGGAACAAAATCCCGGTACATGTGAGGCAGAGCACCTCGCTGGCCTTGTTCAAGAGAAATCTTGACCAATGGATGGGAGATCGCAGATATACCCCAGGGATTACCTCAGTGTCACTGCTCGACAGAGGCACAGCAAAATAATGGGTATAGTTCCCCATACTAAAGGGGTGGCGTAAGCCACAAAACAATGGGCTAGGCTTGTAAATGCCCTCGGGCAGATAGCCTAGTATGAACCTATGAACCTATGAACCTATGATCAGTTTGGGTCTTGTCTTTTCCACACATTTGGAGGGATGTCCAGTTCTTTTGTAATGTCACTGTTGCCCCATATTTGCACTACCATGTGAGGAATGTCTTCACTGTGTTCCATGGTATATGGAATGCTTTGGAAATGTGCGTGTACCCTTCTTTGGGCTGATACCTTTCACAGATGAGATCCCTTTGCTGCCTCGAAAGCTGCATGTGAACTATGGCTGTTGCTGTAGCAGGCAACTGAGTAAATTTAAGGATGATCCTGGTAGGACATCTGACTGTTATTTGCTGTTAATCAAAGAGTCTCTGTAATTGATGACAGGTGTGTACCCAAGAAGATGTAATGCTGTAATTATATCAAAAGCTGCTTCAACACAGTATTAGCTTCAGCCTGTGCACATGAATGCATCTAGCTTCTTGTACGTTTATGTGTCATAATTGTTCCCCTAACAGATTTGTTTGTTTTATAATTGAATTGTACAGGTTATAGGTCACATGAAAGGTTGGAAGTGTTTGGAAATGTTTTATTGTGCTCTCATTTTTGTGTATCACAAATACCTGGCATTCTAACAGGTGTGTGTACACCATGTATATGCACTGTACAACACTAATTTATAAAATATGTCCCTAGTTTTGGGCCTTTCTCCCACCATTTTGTCAGTCTTTGTCCAGATTTCTTGCAATGACAGGTTGTGAGGTATGCTACAGATATGTGACATCTGCAAATAGGCCCCTGTGATGACCACTGTGATGCAATGCAGTTAACCCCACCACAAGTGAACATGCAGATATTGCAAAACAGCTGAGAGTAACAGTTGTGTGCATGGTCACATGCATGACCTTAACAGGCCTGGGGTACTGGTGAGCCACAACATGAAAATCTCATACTCACTGGCTTCAGGCTGCTGTCCCACATCCAGACAAGAGGTACCTATGTAGTTGTGGTTCAGAGGTATTGTCAGCAGACTCACATTTGGAATTGGTACAAGATGAATGCTACTTTTCTGCACATGTACAGTACAAGCTCTGCTAGTACACAATTTGGTGTCTTTCACCATAGATGTGCACTTGTGTGCATTACTAAACCCCACCTACAAATGCAGTTTGAACTAACATATGCATCTAGATACTCTATAGAAGACAGTATGACTGCTACATGATTAAATTGATGTGCACTGTGGCCTTACCCGGATGCTCCTCGCCTGTTGCCTGGGTGCCACCCACCTCCATGACTTGTATTTCTTGTGCTGGCTGTTGTGTGGGGGCTGCCTCAAGGTTGGCAAGGTGCTCCTCTGTTGCCGTAAGTGGGCCTGTGTGGCTGGACCCCCACCTGTAGCAGTATGGTCCCTGGCCATGGAAGCAGCCTTTTGCCAGGCACAACATATCAGGTCAGTTGCCCGATGCCTGACCTGATCAAATGTGTGGCCATGGTGGCCCAAGGTGTTAAATCTCTGGACAAGGTCATCCTACAGGGCAGTCTGCTCCCATAGATTTTGTCGGCTACGGCCAAACAACACCACATGGTGCTGGATTATGGCATTGATGATAGCTACATTCTCATCTGCAGTATATGCTGGCTGACGCTGCATGCCACCTGGAAGACATAGACAGTGAAACACATCACAGGACCTCAGACATTGCCCAGAGTTATTTACAGAGCCAGCACATAAATATTGCCTATCATTAGCCACCACTTACAACCACATCGTACCCCAGTCATATAGCAGCACAGTATGAGCCTGCATTGCACTCCTGGTCCTGATGTGTCATGTTCTGCCCAATGAAGGCCAGTACATTGCATAAATCACCATTCATCATTCACATTTGTGTAGAGGGATGACAGTGGCCGTCTTCCTTGCAGATGGGATGTCAGTGTTGCTCAGGATTTGCTTCCATACAGTGTGTAATGGAACTGAAAACATATGCCAGAGTTCATGCAGGATGCAGACAGGAATGTTATCAGGTCCAATGGTGACTTGCTTTTGTTGACTTTGATTAGGCAGTATGCACCTGCTCCCTGATGATGAGGGTAGGGGTGCAGGTGCTGTGCATATCCACTTATACTGATGGTGAGCCAGGGTGGTGATGTTGCCCTAAACCTGTCTGCAGCAGGTTGGTTATAGTGATGGTGTGTGTGTATGTGGTGTGACTGACCACCATTACAGGGTGGGTTGGGTTGTTGCCTCTGAGATTGCAGACATATGTGAAGACGGCCTTGTGATTGCTCTTGGTGGATGTATCCAATTTGTACTCATAGTTAGCCTTACAGTAATCCACCTGTGAGCTTATATGCTTGTTCAGGCAAAGGTTGACTTGCTGCCAAGTTGGTGCCTGCTCCTACTTTGCCCTGTACAGCCAATATAGCAACCAATTATGTAGTTTGTCTATTGCTTCTGTCCAGCAAAGGGGATTACTCTACCTTGGTAGAGAGAGGTTTTACAAGTAAGGTATTGCTGAGTCCATACAGCTATGTAAATGGTCATATTGCTGTCTGTAGTAGCCATGGACACAAGGACATAACACAATTGGACACATCTCCAATTTCAACCTGATAGTCATGCTTATTCTAGTACCCATGTCTGTGTCAGGGCAATGCAACAACCAGAAGCTGAAGAAATCTAACTCTGTTGGATGCACAGAAACTAAGATTACACACATGTACAACATGTTCAGTGTATTTACCTGACGTTTTGCATCCCATGTATGTTGTTATGAGGCAACCAGGCACACCTACTCATATATACATGCTAGCTGATATGATGGACAGAAGGAAGGTTGATATATTGTGTGTGCAAGAGACCAGATGGAAGGGGACTAAGGCCAGATGTATTGGAGGTGGGTTCAAATTGTTCTATCGTGGTGTGGATTTGAGGAGAAATGGTGTTGGGGTTATCCTGAAGGAACAGTATGCCAAGAGTGCTTTCGGAGGTGAAAAGAGTGTTGGATAGAGTGATGTTTATGAAGTTGGAAATTGATGGTGTGATGATGAATGTTGTTAGTGCATATGCTGCACAAGTTGGGTGTGTGATGGATAAGAAAGAAACATTTTGGAGTGAGTTGGATGAAGTGGTGATGACTGTACCCAAGGGTGAGAGACTGGTGATTGGAGCAGATTTCAATGGGTATGTTGGTGAAGGAAACAGAGGGGATGCAGAAGTGATGGGTAGGAATGGTGTTAAGCAAAGGAATGCAGAAGGTGAGATGGCAGTGGATTTTACAAAAAGGATGGGCATGGCAGTGGTGAATACGTATTTTAACAAGACAGAGGAGCATAGGGTGATATACAACAGTCGAGGAAGATGCACACAGGTGGATTATATCCTATGCTGGAGGGCCAATTTGAAGGAGATTGGAGACTGTAAAGTGGTGATGGGGAAAGTGTAGTTAGGCAGCATAGAATGTTGTTCTGTGGGATGACATTTGTGATCAAGAAGAGGAGGAGTGTGAGGGCAGCACCAAGGATCAAATGGTGGAATCTGAAAAAAGGGTAATTTTGAGGTTAAGCTCAGGGAAGAGTTAAGACAGGCACTGGGTGGCAGTGAAGAGTTACTGAATATCTGGGTAACTACAGCAGAGCTAGTAAGGGAGATGACTATAGAGGTGCTTGGTGTGTCATCTGGACAGAGGAAGGAGGACAATGAGACATGGTGGTGGAATGAGGAAGTACAGGAGAGTATACAGAGAAAGAGGTTGGCAAAGAAGAAGTGGGATTGTCAGAGAGATGAAGAAAGTAGACAGGAGTATGAGCAGATGAAGTGCATGGCAAAGAGAGAGGTGGTGAAGGCTAAGGATGAGGCATATAAAGAGTTGTATGAAATTTGGACACTAAGGATGGAAAAAAGTACCTGTACCAATTCGCTAGACAGAGGGACTGAGCTAGGAAAGATGTGCAGCAGATAAGGGTGAAAAGGCTAATGAGGGAAACGTACTCACAAGTAAGGGGAGTGCGTTGAGCAGATGGAATGAGTACTTTGAGTGGCTATTGAATGAAGAAAATGAAAGCGAGAGAGAAGGTTGGATGATATAGGTATGGTAAATCAGGGAGTGCAACAGATTAGAAAGGAGGAAGTAAGGATAGCTATGAAGAAGATAAAGAATGGAAAGGCTGTTGGTCCAGATGACATACACGTGGAAGCATGGAGGTGCTTAGGGGAAATGGCAGTGGAGTTTTTAACTAGATTGTTTAATGAAATCTTGGAAAGTGAGAGGATGCCTGAGGAGTGGAGAAAATGCGTTTGGGTACCTATTATAAGAATAAGGGTGAAGTGCAGAGCTGTAATAACTATAGAGGGATAACACTGATCAGCCACAGCATGAAGTTATGGGAAAGAGTAGTGGAAGCTAGGTTAAGAAGGGAGGTGATGATTAGTGATCAGCAGTATGGTTTAGTGCCAGGAAAGAGCACTACAGATGCAATGTTTGCTCTGAGAGTGTTGATGGAGAAGTACAGAGAAGGTCAGAAGGAGTTGCATAGTGTCTTTATGGACTTAGAGAAAGCATATGACAGGGTGCCTAGAGAGGAGTTGTATTGTATGAGGAAGTCAGGAGTGTCAAAGAAGTATGTAAAAGTGCTACAGGATAAGTACAAGGGTAGTGTGACAGTGGTGAGTTCTGCAGTGGGAGTGACAGATGTGTTTCAGGTAGAGGTGGGGTTACATCAGGCATCAGCTCTGAGCCCTTTCTTATTTGCAGGGGTGATGGACAGGTTGACAGACAAGATCAGCCAGGAGTCCCCGTTGACTGTGATGTTTGCAGATGACATTGTGATCTGTAGTGAGAGTAGGGAACAGGTTGAGGAGACCCTGGAGAGGAGGAGATAAGATCTAGAGAGGGGAGGAATGAAGGTCAGCAGGACTAAGACAGAATATATATGTGTGTAAATGGGAAGAAGGATAGAGGAATGGTGAGGATGCAGGGAGTAGAGTATGCAAAGGTGGATGAGTTTAAATATGTGGGATCAACAGTTCAGAGTAATTACAAGTGTGGGGGTGAGTTGAAGAAGAGAGTACAGGCAGGATGGGAAGGGTGGAGAAGAGTGTCAAGAGTGATTTGTGACAGACGAGTACCATTAAGAGTGAAAGGGAAGGTCTGCAAGAGGGTAGTGAGACCAGCTATGTTATATGGGTTGGAGAAAGTGGCATTGACAAAAAGGCAGGATTCAGAGCTGGACGTGGCAGAGTTAAAGTTGTTAAAATTTGCAAAGGGTGTGAGAAGGGTAGATAGGATTAGGAATATGTATTTTAGAGGGTCAGCCAAGGTTGGACAGTTTGGAGACAAAGCCAGAGAGGCAGGATTATATTGGTTTGGACATGTGCTGAGGAGGGATGTTGAGTATATTGCGAAAAGGATGATAAGGGTGAAGCTGCCAGGTAAGAGGAAAAGAGGAAGGTCTAAGATAAGGTTTCTGGATGTGGTAAGAGAGGACATGCAGGTGGTTGGTGTGACAGAGCAAAATGTAGAGGACAGGAAGAAATGGAGATAGATGATCCGCTGTGGTGACCCCTAATGGGAACAGCCAAAAGAAAGAGAAGGAGATGTTGTAATGTCAGTCTTCATAGGTTGCCAATGATTTGTCACAGTTAACACAACTCTATCAGTAAATGACTACAAATATGAGTCACACATATGGTCAGTTTGCATAACACTGGACAGTTGAATGGTATGAGCTCAGTATATCACATGCAGTTCAACACACACATCTGCAACAGTAGTGTACTATGCAAATACCCTGTATAGGTCTCTCACATTTCTGAGATAAACATGTATATCATAGTTGTATTCACAATTAACATACGGCTATCTACGACATTCCAAGTAGCTGGCCTAGCAGTGTCACAGTCAGTATTGTTCTACACACACTCCAGCAGTGGTCATATGTGAGCCATCCTTTCCTGGGGTGACTCAGGGCTCTGAGCTGTGTTCTATGTCACTGTAGACAGACATACACACTTCACCATAGGTTCTGCTCAGCAATATATCAGTACAGCAAGTGATGTTGAGAGATAATATTTTTTGAACTTCCTATTTTCCACGTTTACGTACCCCCTACTGCATTTCATTACATGCTTACTTGTTTGACATACCTTTATTTTCTCCAAGTATAGTTGGTTTGATTCAGATTTGTGTTGGTAGGTTTGTCTGTCTGTCTGTCTCTCTCCAAGATGTAGGGTATACATCTGTTTTGCATAGGCAGCAGCTTGCCTTTTGTAGGTAATGCTCATGAGCAGCTGAAGGCCTGTGCACCAATTGGTGGCCCCCACTTGTTAATTGCATGCAGAACAGCTGTGTGTTATTCCTATAGCCAATTGTATGGCAACACACTCCTATAACTGAGTACATAATATTAGCATTGCCCCTTTCCCTTGCCTGTGAGGAGGACTTCATGGAGGTGTGTGAACAACAGCATCACAGAGGGTAGTTGGAAATACTTATTACAATGAAAACTGTGGAGATAGCCCAACAAACGGGAGAATGTTCCAGACACAGGGACAGAATGTAAGTATTGCTGTTATACAGTTGAATGAATGCTAGTTTAACAGGGTTTATGTAGACATGGCTTTTCTGTGTAATTTTAAGTCTGACAGTGTTATGAGGTTGACATAGCTCTCAACTGTAGGGCTTTCCGCAGAATGGCCAAAGTTTGGACTCTTATGTTTGGTGTTTTCCTCAGACTCTTTTTGTCTTTGGAAAATCAGTAGCATACTCTAGGGATTGCAGTCAGTAAATGGTATCATCTATTTGTGTTTCTGACTTCATATCCCTCAGAAAAGATTATTTACAACAAACCCTGTTACACCAGCAACTGTCTCAGTTTATAACAGCAATATTTCACATATGTCCCTGTTTTTGGGTCTCTATCCCCCAAGTATGTCAGGCTTTGTCCAGATGTCATGCAGTAAGAGGTTGATAGGTATGGTATATCATTATTTAGTGCCTTCATTCCTGATACCATCCCAGCAATGTATCAGAATGCCAGACATGTTATGTGGAAGAGGCCTTATATATGAGGACAAAGCCTGGACATTCTGTGGGACTCTGTACACTTGAGATGTCTGTGTATTTCTGGTGATTGTTGACAGACTGTCAGGCTTTGTAGCAGTGTAGTGTGTAAATGTTATTTGGCCTGTGTAGGGAGGGGGGTAGATGTAAGTGCTATGGCTCCTTTTCTATCTGACTGTGCATGCTGCTCCAGTTTCTGGTGGTCTATCAGCTGTATATGCTTATAGGGCAAACTAAGACATGTCCCATACCATGGTCAGTCATCATACTACCCTGTGAATTGGGCCAGTATATGTAAGGGTAGTGTGTGAGTGGCAAACATGTTGAGATATTTTTGTTCACACCATCCTTATACTGCACTGCTCCTTTGGCTTACCAGTATGTAACTGTGACTGTGGTGAAATTAGTTGTGGGTATGCACTTTCACATTGGTTTCTTTTTTTCAGTGCTGTTACATCCCTGTAGTGCCTGATATATTTGCAAATACATGTGTAATTCCCCATAGCAAATTTGGGTTAGTGTTGTGTCAGTCTCACTGTAGTTTGGACTGTGCATGATGACATGTTTAGCAGCTGAGTGTAGTTTCCCCTAATGTGATGTTATGTCCAGATATTTGTAGGATGTACTGTTGCCTGACCATCATAAGTGTTGTGTATTTCTGACACATCAGTGCGATGATGTGACGATTTAAGTCACTAACTAGTGATAAGTAACTGAGTGTTGGACTTGTGCTATTTCAGTCAATATATGTTAGGACAGACAAGAGGGTGTTACTGCAGCAACTGTGTCAGCTTATCTTCTATAATATTTCAGACATGCCTATATTTTCATGGCTGTCTCCCCCACTTTGTCAGGCTTGGTCCAGATTTGTTGCACTAAGGGGTTCTGAGCATACCTCTCGACTGGCTGGATTGTTTCAGAATGTCCAGGTTTATTGCTCATATTTCTGGTCTGTTCCACAGATTCATTATTTTTATTTCTCTGGTAAATCACTGTGATGATCTCAGGATTTCTGTCAGTAAATGATGACATACATTTTAGTTTCAGAACTCACATCCTTCAGAACATGTATGCTGAAACAAACTCTGTTGCTCTCGCAACATTCTATGTTTAAATAAGTAATATTTAAAATATGTCCCTAGTTTTGACCCATTGTCCCCCCATTTTGACAGCCCTTAGCCAGACTTCTTGCACTAAGAGGTTGAGAGGTATGGTTCTGAGGTATGACTCCACTACATGTCTGAGTATATATATATATATATATATATATATATATATATATGTATATAAAATATATTTTTTTCTTTATATATATATATATATATATATATATGTATATGTATACATTTATATGTATATACTTTATATGTATATCTCTGTATATATATTATATTATATATATATTTGTCCATATATATGCATCTCCATACATATATACATGTGTATATGTATATATACAAAACCTGACAGATTCTACAGACTCTTTTCCTTACTGCTGAATGACTCTACTGCATGACATGTTTGAAACAACATCAGACATCTCTACAGCTCAAACGGGTGCAGTGGTACATTGTTTTTACTATGGTATAAAGGGCCCTGGGTTCAAGACTTGGCAGGGTTGATTGCTTTGTTGCTAGGCAGAACAGTGGCTGATGGACACAGAATGATTAAAGCAGTTTTAAGTGGCTTTAAGCAAGTTTGTGTGATGCTAAGTGATGCCAACACACGGTTAACTGTAGATATGCTTAATCTGTTTCGGCTTCACTTAGCATTGCACAAACTCGCTTACTCCAGCTTACACCCACACTAATTTCTTTAAAAGAAAAAGGGGTGATAGGAAAGCGGTGAAACGGGGGCATGCAGAGGGAAAAACAATATGAAAGATAGCTAGGGATATGCAGCATGGGTGCAGGGAAGGTCCAAAGCTGTCCATTTCTTTTACAGCAACAGCTGTGCATTTGTACAGAATTTGGAGGTAAATTTGGACACTCAATCCCCAGAGAAAGGGGTGAGGACAACAGAAATGGGCTGTCAATCCAATTGGACCAGATTACATGTGTCCAGTGGACATGTGTGTGAAATGGACAGCTATGTATAGGGCAATTTTTTTTGGGGGGACAGATGCCCTTTTCTTTTTTTTTTAAGGTGAGAGTGGAATGTTGGGGAAGGATTGTAGGTACGTCTGGGGAAGTAGGTTGGGTAGGGAGACAGACAAGACAGACAAGAGAGCAGACAGGGGTGGTATATGATACATGGGGGTAAACACATTTGATGGGGAGGGTGGATGGGAATCCGAAGCCCATGGGCCCCCATATGGTTACAGTGGGACTGAGATCCCCACCCATGGGCAGTCACCACTGCACCTTCATGGCCCCAAAGGTGACTGTGCTGGGGGCTGGACAGGAGGAGCGGCCTGCCCATTGAGGTGCACCGGGCAGCCCTCAATCTGGTGAAGCTGCTCTCCGAACTCAGGTCGAAGGGTGCTGCCCATTAAACCCCAGACCTCACTGCAGGTGACAGCCTCCTGTCCACACCCACTTCTGTAAGGGACGGGCCCCGTCCCCTGTGGCTGTTTCACCTGAAGGTGGTACAGGACCAGCAGACAATGGACATCCAAGTTAGGTGCCAGACATACTGGAGCCTGGTGCCATGGCCAGATGAGGTGGGGCAGGTGGATCCACTGGGATCTGCCTTCCCAAACACACTATGGTGTTGAGGTTTTGCAAAATATGTTGGTTAGTCATGAACAACACATTTCAAGATTAGTTATAACAGCAAGTATGGGTGTTCCAATTGACCCCATAAAACAGATTTGAAACATTTGCATAGCAAACAGAGCACAGGCATAAATGCAATAACAGTATGCATCTTAACAGCATGCCAGTAACATTGATGGCAACTGGACACCAACAATGGTATTTGAACAAGGCATTTTAATATGCAAGCAATCAAACATATTAACAATAATATAACACAAGTCCCAACATTAGGGTTAGAGCACAACATACCCGTAGTATATGAGTAATAATTATTTATGCAGATGAGGGGTGGGGGGAGAGACAAAAAGTCCATTAACAATTGTTTATCCTTCTATTTTCCACAACAATACTGCTCATTACTCTATGGGTCTGCCTTCACTTTACATCTACCTATGCCCATAGCTTTTGTAGTACAAACATACCTATTAACCTGTCTGCCTGGAATGGTATGAGGCAAACTGTGACAACTCTGGGTAAATGACTAGAGTGGACTCGTACATGTCAGGGTTACATATCTGGCACAGGAAGGATACCCTGAACTGCTGTTATGTGAGTGTGCTACTGGCATACATCAACTGGTTTCCTATCTGTGTCCAGGATTATTTGCAACCGTGACCACTCGCCACGACAAAGTGACACTTGAGAGACATGTATCGGGAACATACCTCTCAACCTCTTAGAGCATGACATCTGGACAAAGCCATTCATAAGACTGAGACAAAGGCACATAAATAAGGACAATTTTTAGATATTGCTCTTACAAACTTAGAAAGCTGATAAAATAACAGGTTTTGCCTTTGGATGGCTTTTCTGATGTATATGACGCCTGACACTTGTATGTCTATCATTATTTTCTAACTTCAGTCTATGATGGTTTGCCACTTATTTGCTATGCCACCACTACGTTATTGAAAATGGACCAAAAATCTGAGACAAATATCTGGGCATTCAGTGAATATCTGTACAGTTGAGAGGTATGAGTCAGGAAGAGTGCATATTGTATGTACTTACCCTGCTGTAATTTGCAAGCATGTGGTGGGACAATTGAACAGTTGTACACACTTTATTAGTATACCCTTCATACAGCTACTGGCAACATTTACTTAACTGTAAAACCTGTGAGAAAATATCTGCTAACACTGACTGTTTTTACGTTTATTCCTGATTCCTTGTGTGTAGATATGCAAACATCTTAGTACCACTCCCCAAATTCGAACCATGTCTGGGTGTGCAAAATTAACAATTAAGCTATTTCTTATCACACTGAGCTACTAGGGAACTGCTGCTTTTTTTCTTCACTGGTTTCTGCCTAATAGTCTCTTGGTTAGACATTCTGAACTTGTAATCCTGTGATGCATGCATGACAGATAGTTATTGTACTGTGCATTACTCCTTTGGATTACTACAATCTGGAAAGCACTGGAAAGCAAAGGTTAACACAAGGCAATGCTGCATGGAACACACTCTGATACTTTACATATTACTATTTAGGGTTCAGAGCTTAGTGCAGTATATATTTCACATTTCATTTATAACTTGTTTTACAGCTACACCATCTAGAGTTTCTACTAACAGCTTCTTCACAGATGCACCTCAGTTAATGTCTGCTGTCATAGCCATATTTGCTGTGAAGAACCTGTATACATTCTATATATGTCTACAACAACATACCAGAATAAATGCAACAGTCTTTTTAAGGGACTTTATTGTACTTCAGTATTCATCAGTCAAACTTTTTTATTTATTCAGTTCACACAATAACAGTATACCTACTAGCCATAAGCAATGTACTCCTTCTTAGCTATTTTAAAAATATACTGCAAAAGAAATTTGTACTCACCAACCTATCAGCACAGGCTCAGCAGTCTATCACCATGGGCTTCGATGTTCACAGCCCTTTCTGCTGCAGCTGTAGGGGAGAAAAGCACACATTATGCATATCTGTCTATCATATTTTCAGGCTAGTATTTTCTACAAACTACTTGACAGTGATACTTACACACTAATGGAGCATTCTGGTCCCATCTATCTTGGATCCACTGGTCCAAGAGTGCTCCCTTCCTACGCTTTAGGTCGGCATAGTGGGGCCATACCTAATCACCAGTCCAGATAATGCTGGTAGCACTGGTGAGGTCATGTGCAAGACAGTTCCAGGCCTCCGCTTTGTATTGGGAGCCCTGGTATTGGCCCTGCAGCAATCTCTCCAAATGTTTTTTTGCTAGGAGTCCAGCCATGAACCTGGACTCCTGAATGCTCCAGCGTTGCGCCCAAAAGCACACTCCCTCTCCTATGCCAGCCATTGCATCTGCACAGATGGACTATAACAGATTATGGCTGCATTCCCACCTGCACCATTTAAATAGTGCAATATTCCCACTCTTTGCTGTCATTGGACCATTTTCAAAAGGTGAAGCTCTGCTAAGCAGTGTGCAAACCCGCTGAGCTGGTTTTAACATTGCTTAAAGGAGAAGTTTTTGAGCACTGTTTAACAGTGCGCAAATCCATTTAGCTAAGCTACCTGCTGCTTAGCATTCACATCTTAGCAATGGTTACACCTGCTAAGCATAGCTGAGCATTGCTAATCATTGCTTACTTTTCATTTATTAAATATATCAGAATACTGCCTTCATTTATTAAGTGTATATGATTTACTTTACTTGACATCCCTCTATGTGCTTTCCTTACATTGGCAAGGGGTGTGACTATACTGTATGGGAAACTTGTGTATAAATGAGTGATTTCACATGTTATATGCACTCACACTTCCATTTTACACCAGCTACACTACCCTGATTGACAAAAACGAGTTACTACATCATTAAAGTTTAAAAAAATAATTTTAACACTGCTTTCCCATATAAAACTAACTTGTATGTCCTGGTACTCTAATCGTGAATGCCTGCATGTAAAGCTGTAACTCTATCCACTGCACTACCTCAGCTTGGAAATTTCAGCTGTATATTTGTATTTCTCTCCTATGGGTTGTTTAAGCTATGGTAAGCGAAGGGCCATAACGGCCACACCCGCTTAGCTGCGCTTAAACATTTCTTAGCCTAGAAAAAATATATATATAATATCATTATCATATTATTATGTTATATAGTGCTCATTGTGGTGTTCTGACAAGTCATTGAGAGCTTCAGTCGTGAAATAATTGCATACATTTGGCTTTCAGGCTTCTATCCTTCAGAGATTCATGCTAATACATATCCTGTTTTCTATCAACTTTCTAGGTTTATGAGGGCAATATTTCAGTGATGTCTCTATTTTTAGTATTTTGTCCCCTCATTATTTGTGCCTTTGTCCACATAGACTGCTGTCAAGGAATATTAGCATACATATGATTTTCAGACCTCTATCCTTTGGAAATTCATGCTAATTCATGACCTGTTTTCTATCAACTTTCTACGTTTGTGAGGGCAATTTGTAGGACATGTCCCTTTTCATGGCTTTATCCCCCATTATTTGTGACTTTGTACACATTTTCTGCTTTAGCAGGGTGCGGAGGTGTCATGCGGCACTTTTACAATGCAGGGGGTGTGTCACAGAACAACCTGTCACACACCCCCTGCATTGCTTTCCTGCTGCCATATGTATTTCAGTGTACGTGGAGTGCAGGGGGGGTGTTCAATGTCCATGCACTACTTGAACACGCTCCTTGCACTCATTCATGGTTTATGTCCATGTAGGTTAAACAGCAGCATGCCTTAATGAGTATTCAAGGTGCGCTGCTGTGTTATACGGACACGAACCACTCCATGCAGGAATAGTGCTATTCCTTTATGGAGTTTATTGAATCCCAGGGGCTGTCAAAAATTGAAAACGACTGGTGGTTCTTCTTTTTTTTTTCTATTTTCTATTTTTTTCTTTTCAAAATACAAAAGCATGGTTTGTTTTAAAGTAAAAACATTATTTCATAGTTATTTAACTTCAAACAATAAACAGGAGGGGTCGTGCTATAGGACTGCAGGACTGCAGCCCCCCCATCTGTAGAAAGAAAAAAGACAAGAATAAAAGAAAAATTGCGAGTCTCCCCCCACCTGTAGAAAGAACAGTTGCTACATACTGGTGGCAAGACAGAACACATGGTGGTGGGTAGAGAATACACAGGCTTGACCCCTTGGGTGTAGGTAGTAAGGGCCTGAATTCCCTACCCACTACCATTTGTAAAAAAAATTGCAGATTTTTGCATAATATTTGTTCTGTTCCTCATAAAATCTGTGCTTTTTGTATGTTTGTTGTTCCTGGTAAAGTCAGTAGTGCAGTGGTGCACTGGTAGCATTGTTGCCTGACAACTACAGGTTCTCTGGTTTGATTCTTGGCTAGGGTGTTTTCTGTGTGGAGTCTGCATATCTTCTCATCTTATAAAGACATGTGTCTGGAGTGTTTTTCCCTGCTCTGCTGAAAATTGGCTTTTGTTTCAAGTCAGACTTTCCTGGTTAACAAATGTTAAATAAAAATAACAGGCATTTGGATTTCAGACTTCATATTCTTCAGAATGTACCTGACCTTTTATTCTAGCAATTTTCTAAGTTTATAACATGGATATTTGAAATTTGTCCATATTTTTGTGACTGTATTCCCCCATTATTGGCTTCATCCAGGTTTTTTGTGCTAAGGTTGAGAGCTATGGTGAGAACTCAATTCACTAAATATGTTTGGGGGCTGTATTCCCCCATTACTGGCTTTGTCCATGTGTTTTTTGCTAAAAGGTTGAGAGGTATGATGAGAACTGAATTCACTGAATATGTTTGGGGGCTGTATTCCTCCATTATTGGCTTTGTTCAGGTGTTTTGTGCTAAGAGGTTGACAGCTATGGTGAGAACTCAATTCACTAAATGGTAGTCATTTAAGTTTCAGTCTTCCTCTCTTTCACAAAACCGTTGATTTGGCAAAGTGGTATGTTGCTTTGACTGTTTTGCACAGGGTTCCCCTGGGTTCAAGACTTGGCAGTGAAATGTATGATGGTAACACAGCATTTTATTGTAGCAACTTTCCAAAATTATACAAGCAATGTTTAAAATGTGTCCCTGTTTTTGGGCTTTTGCCCCCTCCAATAAATTTTGGCTTTTTCCAAATTTCTTGTGCTGCAAAGTTCAGAGATACAGCGGAGTGTCGATTAGATTTTACAAGGAGCTGAGAGCTGGAGGGGAACAAAAGTTTAGTACTGCTTATGGTGAGTCTACTTGCATTGTTAATAACACAACAGGTAATTTTCTTGCTTTTGATGCAGAAGGCTGTGGGTTCTACTCCCACAGTAGGTAGATGTATTGCTGATACTGTACTGTGTTGTAAATGGGGTGGATGCTGCTGTTCCTTTTGGTGAAGATACCTAGTAACTATGAATCTGCTATCAGTTTGCCATCCATTCCCTACTGCGATATTACTAGCTTATCATTTTTTTAATGCAACATGGGCAATTTATTCCTCAAGGGCAGCAACCACTTTATTTGTAGATGAAACAATGACATATAAAGTTGTTTGCTAGCAGTAACCTCTTCATTAGTTACAGATTTCTTTAATGTGGAATTATTTAGATGACTTTTACTTCTTCAGAGATTGTGCATATTTACTGATACTGGTGGACTGTAGAAGTTTGAGTAGACTTTTATAATGGAAATGTAAGTTTGAGTAGACTTTTATGATGGAAATGTTCTGAATTGGGCAGTTTTGTCATTATTGGTGCATGCATTTTGTTTCATTGTTTACTGGAAAAATGTTCAAAACAATAAATTTAAAATGCCCTCTAACAACTGTACTGTATTGTACAAGGAATATAATTTAATACAATCAGGAAGGTGTATCAAAGAGCATGTGTATGTTTCGTGTTCAAAGGGCCTATGATTTGAAAACAGCCCAAAGTTAATCTTTATCTGCCACTGGCAAAATGAATTTTCTTTGAATGTGGGTTTCAATGCTGTTTCAATGAATGTGAGTTTCAAGGGCAGAGAAGTTTTAATGCTAAGTCTATTTTCATTGTGAGACTGCATTGCTTTGTTTAGCAGATATCTATTAGGGTTTGTGCTGTAAAATGCAAAATAAAACTTTCAAATTAAATCCAAATCATCACAGAAGTAAAGCAGTATGCACATTACAGTGTTTATGGTAAATGGGGCAAAATAACCAAGGAATGGGACATTGGAATGGCTGCAGGGGGGAGGCTCCATTTGAACATGATTTTGTGAGGGGGGGAGGACAGCAAACCCAGACAGCCCCGGCTGAACTATACCTCTCAAGTGTCCAGATTTTTGCAGAATGACTAGATTTTTGCTTCTTATTTTTGGTTTGTTCCTCATAAAATTTGTGGTTTTCTGGCAAATCATTTAGGAATGAAGTCACTAAATGACAGAAATTGAGTTTCAGACGTTATAACCTTCAGAAAAATGAATGCTAAAGCAAGACCTGTTATTCTATCAACTGTCTTAAGTTTATACAAGAGCAATTTTTAGTACTGCTTGTATGTTCCCCCAATATATTTATTTGGCCTTGTCCAGATTTCCTGCATTAAGAGGTTGAGAGGTACGTGCAAATAAATTGCTTTATAGAATTAGGAATATCCAAACCTCTCAACCGTCCCCAATTTTGGCTCAAAATGTTGCTCTCCCCCTAATAACCCCTCCGCAAAATGGCAATTTTGGAAGAAAATGTGGAGGGTTTACAATTATAAATAACTGTAATGATCAGAGTTATAGATTACTTTTATTTCAGAAATGCATGTAGATGCTCTTATTTTGTCAGTTGCTCAAGTTAACAAGGTGTCCCTTCTTTGACAGGTTCCCAGCTCTATTGTGTGACAATTTTATATTTTTGCATCACATTGTTGGTCTGTTTTTCATAAAATTGTGGTTTTCTGCCAAATTAGTGACAAATCATTAAAGACTGAAGTTAGAAAATAATGGCAGACATTTGAGTTTCAGATTTCATACCCTTCAGAAACTTCATACTAATGCAAGACCTACTACTATTCTGTTATCTTTCTAAGTTTATAAGAGCAATATTTAAAAATTGTCCTTATTTTTGGGCCTGTGTCCCACTTCTATGTATGGCTTTGTCCAGATTTCTTGCTCTGAGGTTGAGAGGTATGAGTGTCAGAGCCATCACCATCAGCCAGAGACATTTCAAATTGTGACATACTTGTTGCACCCTACTCCCCCATGTAGTGACTCTGGATGTGTCCAAGCAAGGCAAGGAGCAGTTATGCAATGTAAGTGTGCAGAGTATTCCCCCATCCAAGGTAGACACAAGTACAACAGTGGCTTTTCATCTGTCCTTGATTTTGCAGAATGTTCTGGTTTTCTGTCATATTTGTATACTGTTGATTTATGCTTCTTATTATTCAGAAAATGCAAGCTGTTGCAGTGCCCTGTTGCTTTGTGTTTAAGTAGCAATGCTTTAATGACCATCGGGTAAGCTTGTCTGAGATTGTAAGATGGAAGTAACCTTTAATAAGTATACTGTTAAATAATTACCAACACTGAAAGCCTTTTTGTTGTTGCCATGCAGAGAATATTTACATAACTAGATAATGTACAAGCCTTAGGTATTGAAATGCATATGACAGTATTTGTAATAAAGGACAGGATTACAGTATTTTCAGAAGCTCATTACATTTGTTGGAGATTTGCAGACATTTTTGCAGGCTTTACCCGTAAACTAAATAAAATGCCAATCTATCATGTGAGGTCCATAACCTGTGCAGTAATCCTTTAAGCAATTTATCTTGAGCTTGTTTCTTGTTTGCTGTTCATTTTTTACTTTGATCATGTTTTCCCCATGAAACAAGTAGATAGTTGTTGTCAGGCAGCAGGTCTTTTTTGGATAAGAAACATTTTTACAAGTGGGGGTATCACAGAGATTTCTACTTTCAGCATGTTACTTGGTACTTTTATAAAGATGAATATAAGTTATAATTAGAACTGCAGTGCAAGGAGAAGCTTGTTTTTTTATACTTGGTTTTGACTAGTATTCCAGTAATGTATTTAAAAAGTAATTTATTTATTCATGCCTTACAACCTTTTTGTTTCCATCTAGATATTAAGTAAGCTGTCATGTAGCCAATGCATTGAAATATTTTTTTCTTCTACACTTCATTTTGTCTTGATTGGACTCTCGTAATGACGGTTTGGCACCCAGGGCAGCATATTTAATTAAAGTTCCAGTTGTTGTGTTTTTGAGCATAGCTCCACCCCTTTCTAGTTGGCTACACCCCCTCTTATTGGCCCCACATATTCTGCTGTCTCATGCAGCCCCCCTTTGATTTGAAGTCACCAGCTGCCACTGACAATAAATGAAAGGTATTTTAATGAAAAAAAAGTTGGTAAAATGTAATTCAACAGTTTGGTGAAACTGTAATTTAAAATAAAAAAAAATAAAATAATGGCTAGCTAAACTATATGGCTTTAGCAGTAACAGCATAGTGCAAATAATCTTACTTCAATCCACAACTCAGCTGCAGAAGTTATTAACTGGATACTAAACAGGCAGGCTACTTCAGGTATTACAAAAATAACTTTATTTTGTAATACATACATAGTTCAGGTGAAGGCTTGCCATAAAATGTTCTACATGAAGAAACAAAACAATACATTCCCACAGTCGGCTTTACTACATTTGACTAAGTTCTCTGATCACGACCTCCATTCCAACTATAAATCTTATGCTTAAATAGACAGCAGTAATTAATTCTATATACTAAGCAAGGTACCAGTGTTATGAAAGATAGATTCTTGCCATAAAAAGCAGCTGTGGGATGGTATTTTATGACTGTATCACTGCTATTCATTTCTGGTGGTGGTGGTGCAATTCTCACCACTAGCATAACTTTGTGTAATTGAATATCAAAATTAGTGTTGCTATATTACAGTTACACCACCTGATAAAAGAGTGATACATAAAAATGACCCAAGAAAAATACACAAAGCAAGCATGTCAGTTGTTAATTGTTTATATTATATTATACTATTTATATTACAAAATTATGAAAATATATGCACTTTAAGAGAAAACAGAAACTAACAACAGCTATTTTCCAGAATAATATTTTTAATGAAAGGGGACACTGCCACTGGATTAACAAACTCATAATAAACCATTAAAATTATTAAAATGCCTAAGATATTTGCACAAAGTGTTTACCAAATACCTGCAGGTCTGTTATTAGCAGATTATTTTAAATATTCTAAATGCTTCAAATTCAGTCGTTAGATTAAACGGGTAGAAGGAAATAATTAAGACAAACACAATTGATCTTAATTTAATAGTACAACCTTTTTCCTCATTATCCAAGCCAAATATAGTGGAAATCTTCACATATTTGGATGGGCATTGCTATAAGTCTTTTTTTACAACAAAAAGCTGTCCATGGCTGTATTAAAATATTTCCCACTAATGATTTGAATATATTTTTACATAATATATTTATAAAGATGTGGCATTAACCAAGATTAAAAAAAACATGCAGACAGTCTTGTATCCAATGGAGCACACAACCCTTGATAGTCTCAAAAATAATTTAATATAAAGCAAAAAAAGCTAAGCTCTTTTTTTCCACAATATTACTTTTTGGACTTCATCCGCACTAGGAAATTAATCCATATGCTGAAATTTAAATAGTACCTCATGCATAACTATACCATCATTTAAAGAGGTATTCCTACAAATTTCAGTTATAAATATTTTAGTCATTTAACATTTACCAAACACATAGACATGTATCATACAAAAAATAAAATGTTGAATATATTAATCAAGAATCCAAAAGAAAGAGGCAAAAGTGAAACCAAAATTCTTTTATTCCACAACGAGAGCTTTCATTTGAATTACATGGACTGCATCAGAAAAAAACAGCAATTGTGCACACAACTCACTGTGCCCTCTCTGCAATTTAAAGAGTCATTTACAGCTTTTTGAAAACACATACAAATTAATAAGTTAAATCATAAAAATACAATAATTTTTTGTGTAGGCCAAATACATTTTAAGTAAAAACTCTAAAGCACCTATTAATAGTGTGCATAACACACTAAGCCTCTAAAAGCCTTAATAATTAAACAAGTTTAGCTGACAGAACATAACTGACAAAGTAAAAATTCTTGAACAGCAATTCCTACACAGTTTGTTTTTAACTTTGTAAAATCATGAATAAACAACCAGCTTGTGTTCTAAGCAGTACAGCCATGTCATATACAGAAAATTCACAAGTAAATGTAAATATATGTAGGCACATTGTAAATCAAAATAACAGTAAGAAAAAATAAAGAAATGAAAAACTAACAAACATAACCATAACGAGAGAGGAATACATCTAGCATAAAACAGGACATATTACATACTATTATTTTGGTAATGGTTGTTGAAGTCCCTGTATGAAGGTTAACCTTGCTAAAATAATTACAGATAATAGGTGGACTTTAGCATTAACAAGCTGGCTAGGGTAACATTCTCATTTAAATTTGGTGGTTCTGTTGTATTACATTTAACCTGCCATTTATGTTCTCTAAATAATCATCACTTGGTCCCCCTTTGGAACTTAGGTCAACATGATCAATAACACATTATTTAAAATAATGCTTAGAGTGTGCTTTTACATGTTTATTAAGTGCATTTTTTCATCCTGTCTGTGTATGTCATATTGGTGCAGGTAAATCTTGTTCTTAAATGCTCTCTTAGTTCTCTATGTAATAACTGTCACATAACTGGCACTCGGCATATATATCACTCCCACTGAATAACAAAAATATATTTTTGTTAACCTAATATAACCCAGCCTTAGTATATTGAATCTCTCTCCTTCTGCTATACATTTACACTGAGAATAGTTTCCACACTTTACCTTACATCCTTCTTTTTTTAAATGGGTAAGTTCTAATAATGTCTTAAAATTGATGTCTTTTTATAAATGATACAAGGCTTGTCACCTACAATATTCAAATATTCCTAGTCAATTTTGAATAAATTCCAGATTCTCCTCACAATACCCTGTATCTCATTGAACTGTAGATTATAGGGAAGGGTCAGAGACCTTTGAAATGGTTCCTTTGATTCTTACAATCTTATCTGATGCCCTGCAGGAGTAAGTTCCACACCAGTTCTGTACAAAAGATTCTGAGCATCCCCTCTTCTTTAACATACCTTGAAGTTTTTCACATTCTTTTGCATATACTTGGTCATCTGTCACCATTCTTGCCACCCTAACATGCTGTCCCTTGACAAGGGATTTCTTTTGGTGTAAAGGGTGATAAATCTCATAATGAAGGAGGGAATTTGAGTGTGTTGGTTTTCTATACGAGGTTGATTTAAACCTGTGCAGTACTGTGTTCTTATAAATACTGACATCTAAATAGTTTACCTTTTGTTCCTGGACCTCCATTTTAAAACTTTGAAAACTGGTAGTTAAATTTAGATACTGAAAAAATTAATCCAGGCTACTAAGTTTATCTATCCAAAAAATAATAATATCTTCCAGGTACCTACCATACAAAACCCAAGAATCTTTGAATTTAGAACCGAATACATGAAGTTTTTCTAATTGGGCAAGAACAATACTGGCAAAAATGGGGCACATATTGCACCCATTGCCACTCTTTGTGTCTGTTTGAGCAATTGATTTTCAAAAAAATTTGAAAATTATTTTCCAAGACCACTTCCACAAAGGACCTAAGTATGGAAACTTTGTTGAAGTTAAATCTGAGTTTTCTAAGAACTCAAAAAAAAAAACAATTCCAGTCCTTCTTGATGGAGAATAACTGAGTACTTATCACGGACATTGATAGTAACAAACCAAAGGTCATCAGAGTAAATCCAATTAGTTATTTTTGATAAAAAAATCCCATGAGTCCTTATATAAATAGCCAACTTTATCCAGTATCCCCTTGATAATCTGGTCAATATACTTACCAGAGGAAGAGTGACAGACACCTTTGCATCTACAATGAGATGTAAGGGGGAGTTGTTTAAATCCTTATGAATTTTTGGGATAACAAATATGTTGGGTATCTTAGGCAGGGGACTTTCAAAAAATTATATTCATCAAGGGAAATCTCTTGGTTCAACAACATGCCCTCTAACATCAACTTTATATTTTTATAAGCTATATTTAACTCATTCCTTGAAATTTCTGTATAAGTATCAGTGTATAATAAAGAGAGCATTTTGTTAATGTAATAATTTGAGTTCATCACAACTATCTCCCCGCCCTTGTCAGGTTTCATCACGCTTATATTTTTGTCAGTACTAATGCTACTCAGTAGTTCTTCCCATTGTGATTGTTCTCTTGCATGTTTCTTTTTTCATGACTCTGATGGGAGGGTGGCCTAATGGTTAAGGTGTTTTCCTTACGAACACAATGTGCAGGGTTTGAGTCTCACAAGGGATAATTGGCTAGGCTTACAATGGCTCGCAAGGGCAGTTAGCTTTAGTACTAACCTATGAACCTAACCTATGTACAGTTTTTCAAAAATACCAACCGCAGGGTGCATAGATGGAATAAAGGTACTTGGTCTTCTCGTGCCTGAAAGTGTGTCAGGACAGTTCCCCCTGAACAAAAAAAGGAAGTCCAAGTTTCCTACAAAAAAGTTTCAATTGTAACAATGTCTCCACTACATCATCACCATACCTCTCAACCTCTTAGTGCAAGAAATCTGGACAAAGCCCAACAAAATGGGGGGGACAAAGGCCCAAAAATAGGGACACATTTTAAATATTGGTCTTATAAACTTAGAAAGGTGTTAGAGTTATAGGATTTGTGTTGACATGCATTTTCTGAAGGATATGAAGTCTGAAAATCAAATACATGTCATTATTTAGTGACTATAATCCTTAGATCACCCCAGTGATTTGTTAAAAATGCACAATTTTTAAGAGGAACAGACCAGAAATTTGAGGCAAAAATCTGTACATTTGAGAGGCATGATCATCACCTCTTGTTGGGACAAAGGTCAAACCTTTCTCCAGTAGGTCAGCCCATTCAGTGGACTGGGGCAACCCTATAGTTAAAAATTTTGAAGGCATCCTTGGAATTATACACAACTTTAACCTTCTCTTCCCTCTCTCTCTCTCCCTGATCTGCTCAGCTTGCAGTTGTTGTTAACTGTAATTCCCCCTCCTTTTGCTCAATAATCTATGGGATCTCCTCAAAGTGGGGTACTCTAAATGGTCAGCTACATCTTCAAGTTCATTGTTGTTCCCTATTTAGATAACATAATTAATATTGTTGATATTGTTTATACCATTTCTTACTACCTGACCCTTTACAAATGGGGGGGGCGGGTAGGCCTGACCCTTATCTTATTCTGTCTTGTCCCTGTTTAACTTTTTTTCCTTCTTTTTTTTTAACTCATTAATATTCCTATCAACAGTGACAAAAATATTTTTGTAAAAATGAATTTTATATTCAAATAACAAATCTGACTGAATGCTCTCATCCAGTCATGCAATATCATTACTTAATGCACAAACTTTCTCTCATTGCCATTAACACATTAAGCAACTCACCACCATGATAGTTAAATAAAGAAATTAACTCAAAGTGTAAAGGAGAGTCCTTTCTAAGTCCATTAGGATACTTTCAGTAGTGTAATCCTTTCGGAATTTGCTCTCTCCTCACACATTCTTTTAAATAGTAGTTCTCTAATTGATTCTTTTTATATTTCAAAACCAAATCCTGAAATAGTTTTAGCTGCTGGTCTAATGTCCCTTGTTTCTCTCTCCTTTACTGTGTTCTGATTCTCCACTTGCCCCAATCCTTTAACCAGTCACTGAGCGAAAATGTGAACAGCACTGTAGGATCCTGTGAAGGTGCAAACTGGTTAGTGCCTGCATCATTCACTTCATTTACCATGTTACCATACATTGGCAGCTTCTCCCCTAAAGTTGAGACAACATTAGATGTCCTTACATTCTTCATTGTAGTATTCATAACTTATGGGATTCCCTGCCATGAAGCCCATTGTCCAACCAATCTACCAAGGCCTACAGTTGCTGTAAGGTATGCTGAACGTCACCTAAACACTCCTCGCATACTGTAGGTCATAAAGGTGACATTCAGGAGTAACATCCATTGAATTTCTTTGCCACCAGTTTGAATGCTATTTTTAACCATCTATGTGTTTCCCTCCATCAGTTTTTTGCCATTTTTTTCTGTATGTTGGAATTCCGGTGATTACTCCTGTTTCCTGAAGTCCCCACCATTGCAGATAAGTACCCAGTTTTTTTTTTGTTATAGTTCTTTTTCTTGATTTTTTTTTGTGCTGTTTGGGGGAGTTAATGTAATCCAGGAAGGGTAAATGCCAGTGGGGGAGACAGGTTCCCCATAAAGACTGCCACGATAAGTGCCTTTTTTGCCTAGGAACTTCTCATGACCATACTTCTTGTTCGATTTGTCAGGTGTTATCCCAAAAACCCTTTATAGTAGGCTTTCTTCCCTTTCATTGTATCTTGAGAAGCAGCATCTTAAGCTTCTTGCTAAAGATACTATGGGTGGAACTTCCTGCCCTGAGGATCAGGTGTCAGGGAAGAAGAATTTGAAAAAGGTAAGACTGGAATCTTCCACTGTCCAGCCTCTGCTGGGTGCTTCACCCAAGGTTGTTACAAACATGGAGACTTGCCTGGCTGTGTTGTCAGATTTCTCTGCTACATCTGGGTTGGAGGCCGGTGATGATCTGGCCGGCAGCATGGCCAATGAGGATTTTCAGGCATCTATTTTGGGCATTCAGGGGGAACTACAGTTGATTACTTCTGAGGAGATAGGGGGATCTGCAGTTTCTTCTTAAGGAAGAAGTTCCTACTACAGTTGTGGAATGCTGTCTTGAGTCATAGCCTTCTCAGTTTTGTAGGATGGACGTTCCCTTAGAAAAGAAACAGAAAATTAAACATGTTTTTTCTGCTCCTAGGGATCCACAAAGTGAGTAGCAGGCCTTTACTCAGAGGTTATTTAATGCTTTACTGCCATTAAGACCTCCTCAAGGGGTTTCGGTTCCAGCTCCTCCTTGGTCTTCTTCTTTACCTAAAAGGCCCAGGGAATTGAATTCTTCTGAGGAAGAGTTGGATTCTGATGAAGAATCCTTTACCTATTCTTTGCAGATTCCTTCTCCTTTGAACTATGAGCCTAAGGAGGAGAAATCTAATAGTCCAAATACTCCTTCTGAGGAAATTTCCTTTTGGGACACAATCTCTAGGATGATGGATTTTTTTAAGTGGGATTTTGCCCAGGTTTTTGATATCCATAAGAAGTACTATGAGTTACTGTAGCTATTCCTCCTGTCTTGGCTGCTTTACTGGATGTTTTTTCCAATGCCTCTAAAGCACCTGATTCTCTGCCCCCTGTTCCCAAGACGTCTGATAGGTTTTATAGGATTGATCTTTTTGTTCAAATGTCTTGCTGCTGACCCCTTTGTGATGGCTGTAGCCCCTGATATGCCATCTCAATTATTTATTATTTATTTATTTATCTATTTTGCATTTGTTGACCAGGATAGTCCAACTGGATACATGTCCATTTTCAATGGAGACCTGGGGAGATAAGCTCCAAGGTAGAACATACAGTAAAAATCACAAGTTGCACACAGTTTGCAGACTCCAGGTGAACAAACAGGTAATATAATCATACATTTTTAAAACAATGTTGACAAATTGACTAAGCCATGTAACATGATTACAGACTATAGAGGAGGATCTAGTCCAGTTTTGAACAAGGATATAGCCAGTGAGTTTTAAAGTATAGATTGAGGCTTTTTTTGAACTGAGTAAGAGAGGCTTCAAGAGTAAGATCAGCAGGAAGAGAGTTCCAAGTTTTGCCAATAGAGTTAGCAAACAGAAAGTCCCCAGCAGAGTTGTTGATTTTGGATGTTTGAACCAGTAGTTTATTAGAAGAGTGAAGTGACCTCAGGTTTCTATAAGGGTTGATGATATTTTTAAGTGCAGGCATATTATCAGGGTGGTTGAGAACTTTATGGGCAATTATAAGCTGGTTGTAATGAAGTAGGCTAAGCCATTTAACCATCCCAGAAGATTTAGGTTGTGACAGTGGTGGGTCCTATAGGCCATGCTTGTTGCAAATCTAGCAATATGGTTATAACAGCTGGAGAGTTTGCTAAGAGCAGATTTGTTAAAATTAGTGAGTAGAGGGGAGGCATAGAGAAGAGTGGAGATTAGATGGGAATGAGCAATACCAGTCCTAGCAAATGGAGTAAGGAAAGGTTTGATCTTATAGAGGGAGACAAGTTTTTTGTTAATGGTTTTGATAGTTTGATTGGCATGGATATCAAATTTGAGGGTGTTCTCTATTGTGACTCCTAAGAGTTTGGTTTGCACATCTGGGGTGATAATGGTACCATCATTAGATTTTATGGTAAAGAGCAGTGAGAAAGACTTACCAAGTGGGGGAGAAAAGAAACAACTTTGTTTTGTTAGGGTTTAATATCAGCTGACTGTTAGAGAGACAGTTTTCAACTATATTGAAAGTATTCTGGGTTAATGTCATTAGATCTGTTGGGGAGGTAGCGGAACAAATCAAGGTGGAATCATCCGCATATTGGATACAAGTAGCATTTGGGATGACAGTGGGAAGGGCATTAATAAAGAGAGAGAGAAAAGGGGTCCTAGTATGGAGCCCTGCGGGACACCTAGGGTGACAGGTAGACAAGTTAATAGTTTGTCCTGCCATAGGATGGCTTGTTGTCTACCACAGAGGTAAGATTGGAACCACTGAAGTGCACGGTTATTTAGTAAGAATGCCTTAAGGGTGTGCATGAGTATTTGGTGGTTGACCATATCGAAGGCCTTGGAGAGATTTAAAAAGAGGGCTGAGGAAAGCTTGCTATTATTTTGGTTATGGTTTATGATATTAGAGAAGGCTAGGAGGGCTGAGGTGGTACTGTGTTGTGGCCTAAAACCATGCTGAGAGTTAGCCAACAGCTTTTTCTGGGTAAAATAATGCATAAGTTGTTTATGGGCACACTTCTCCATAATTTTAGCCAATGGTGACAGAATAGCTATGGGTCTAAAGTTTGACAGTTCAGAAGAGTTGCCTCCTTTATGGAGTGGTATTACATGAGATATTTTCCAAATGGAGGGGATGGTGGCTTCCGATAAGGTTCTGTTGATTATGATGGAGATGGGGTATGCTATGGCATCTGCTGGTTTTTGCAGATACTCTGGTGGAAGGAGATCAGCTGCTAGAGTAGTTGGTTTTAATTTCTTAATTAGAGATCTGATAAGTGATGTAGAAACAGGCTGAAAGCTAAAGGAGTGGGGTATTGGCAGTGGCAGAATTTGGGTTGGAGCAGCTGGGTACCAGTCGGCTGGCTAGGGATTGGATAGTCTCTGAGAAGAAACTATTGAAGTTATTTGCAATATCCTCTGGGGATTTATGGTTGGAAGTTGACGGGGTAGGAGTGGAGGACTGTCCTGGGTGAAGAAGTTTGTTTATTCCTGTCCAAAACTTTTGAGGTTTGCTGTGATGTTTTTGTCGAAGATGGTAGTAGAAGGTTTTTATTGTCTAGTATAATAGATTTTTTGTGTGATTCCTTAGCTGTCAGTATTGGAGTTGATCTAGTGGGTCTTTTGAGGCACACCATTTGTCCCATGCCTTACTTTGAGCTATGATTTTAGATTTGGTCTCTTTTGAGAGCGACAGGGCAGTTTTTGTTTTGGTTCTAATGGAGCAAGCAGGAGCGTGAGACTCAAGAATAGTAAGGAATATGGAATTAAAGTATGCTGTGAAAGGTGCTTTAGGATTGACCAATTGCAAGCTTTATGTTCATTTTGAAAATTGGTGGAGTTGAATTTCTTATTATTTCTGATGGTTTTAAAGGTGGTCTGGTGGGGATTGTCCACCTTGTGCTTGTTAATGTATGTAAGTGGTCACTTAGGTCATCTAGGAGGGTCCCTGGCTTGTACATATAGGAGTGGCTGTTGATAAGCATCCAATATAGGATACTAATTTTGCTATTGGGTTTGCCTATCCTGGTGGGGGAGGATATGAGCTGCGTAAAACCATGTAGGTTGACATGGGTTGTAGGAGATTCCAAGGAACAGGTGTTCCAATCAATGTTAAAATCTCCAAGCATCATAGTTTCTTAGGGGTAGGCACTGGATAACCAGTGGAGGATGTCCTCTAGGGTGTTTGCATTAATAACTAGGGGATTGTAAATGCAGACAATGTTTATGCATTTGTTATTGTTAATCTGTAGTTTGGCAATAAGAATTTCTGCATTATTAAACTAGGGTGATTGTACATCCTTCATCCAAGTTACTGTCTTCTGACAAGGGCAGCAGAACCATGGACAGGCTGGATAAGAAGGTTTATACTTCAGCTATCCTAGCTTTTAGGGCTATTAATTATCAGACCCATATATCTAGGTATGTGTTGGCTCTTCCTTCTCAAACTTGTAAGCTTTTTTCTGCTCTATCATACCCTGAGAGTAAATCTTCTGCTCTTTCTTTGCTAGGGACTTCCTCTCAAGTAGCTTGTCATTCTATCAAATGTAGTTATGCTGCAGAGGATGCTTCTTCTAGGGCTGCTGCTTTTGGTTCAGTACTGAGGAGGTACTCTTGGTTTAGGCTTCAAACTTTACTTGATGATATTAAGGCTAAGTTGATGGATGCTCCTCTGGATAATAAACTTTTGTTTGGAGATGTGGCTGCTGGTTTGTGTAAGTCTCTAGGAGCTTAAACATGTTTTTGTTTCTCCTGTACCTAAATTTCAGAGAAACAACCCTTCTAAGCCAGCCTTTGTTCATAGGCAATCTTGCCCTCCTGTTAAAGGTAAAAAGGGTGGTAAATGGGCTCCTCCTGCTAAGGCCACTCAGACTGCAGGGATTCAAAAGCCCTCCTTTCCTAACAAATCAGGTGCTGTCTGACTATCCACCTGCTCCCAGTCACATTCCTCTTTTTCTTCACCTTTCTCTTTCTCTTCCTATTTGGCTTTGAATCACACAGGATTCTTGGGTTCTGTCAGTCAATTGTCAGGGTGCTTCATGGTGTGGATTTCCCTTCCTCCTTTTATAGGGATTCCTCAGCCTCCTCAGGAACAACTTCCTTTTTTCCCAGAGATTCTTTGAAATCTCTTGTTTCAGGGTACTATTCAAGAGGTGCCTGTGTCTCAAAGGGGAAGGGGTTTTATTCAGGAATGTTTCTAGTGCCCAGAAAAGAGGGTACTTGAGATCAGTTCTATACTTCTGTCATCTAAACACTTTTCTGAAGGTGCCTTTCTTTCAGATGTTGTCCAGTCAGACCCTGTTTTCTGTCCTGCTCCCTCAGGCCTTTCTGGTGTCTTTGAATCTCAAGGTTGCTTATCTCCATATTCCAATTCATCCTCTTTTCAGGAAGTTTTTACATTTCTCTGTTGCTTCCTGGCATTTTCAGATCTGTACTTTGCCCTTTGGCCTTTCTACTGACCCAAGGGTGTTCATCAAATGCCTCACTCCTGTGATTGCTTTTTGCAGGCTTCAAGGGATCCAAATATTTCCTTACTTGGATGACCTGGTGATTCAGACATCCTTTCCAGAGATCCTTTTTCAAAATCTTTCTTTTACCATTTCACTTCTTCAGAGCTTGAGGTTCACAATAAACTTCAAAAAGTCTTCACTGATGCCATCTCAAGATCATGTCTTTCTGGGTTGCAGGATTCAGATGGTGCCAATGCTGGCATCCCTGCCTCCTCCAAAGGCCTTAACTCTCATTTCTTACTTTCAAACCTTTTTTCCCCTAGCCTCCTTTACAGTCAGGGAGTTTCTGAGAGCTCTGGCTTTCATGGCTTCCACCATTCCGATGCTTCCTCTGGCCAAACTTCACACGAGGAAGTTCCAGTGGTTTCTGAAGTTGGTGTGGCTTCAACATGCACATCCTCTAGACTTTACAGTTCCTCTTCTCCCTTGTCTGAGTAAGGAACATCTATGGTGGATTCAGCAGTTGTCTTTGAATCAAGGGCTCCCTTTTCATCTTTGTCTTCCCTCTCAGGATCTGTTCACAGATGCTTCAGATGTGGGATGGGGAGAAACGTTTAGCTCACTGAAGGTTCAGGGAGTGTGGTCACCTCATCAGCAAAAGAAGCACATCAATGTCAAAGAGATGAGTTCTCTTATGCTAGCTCCTCAGGCCTTTCATCCTCTTTTTTCTCCAGGGCCTCTCAAGGTATTCACAGACAATGTCACATTTATGTGGTTTATAAACAAACAGGGGGAGCAAGATCTTACCTTCTTTGCCAGCTGGCACTTCTGGTATGAGAGCTGGCTGTCAATTATCAAGTTACTTTTCAGGCAATTTATATTCCTTCTGATCAGAACATTGTGGCAGACACTCTGAGCAGGTCTTTCACTCAACCCCATGAATAGATATTTCACAGGGATGTGTTGCTGGACATTGTTCATCTGTGAGGTACTCCTCAAGTAGATCTCTTTGCCTCCACTCTGAACAGACAACTTCCTCTATTTTGTGCCAGAGTCCCAGGTCCTCTGGTGTGGAAGATGGATGCCCTCTCATTTTCTTGGAAGGGGATGTTTCTTTATGCATTCCCTCCTCTTCCTCTCATTCCAAGAATCCTAGTCAAGATTCAACAGGATGCTCCTAAAATCTTGTTGGTGACTCCCTTTTGGCTGTGACAGCACTGGTTCCCTCTACAAATACATCTAGCAAAGGGCAATCATCACAAGTTGCCTCACAGGGTGGGTCCACTCACACACAAAATAAGGGACCTCTCATCCATCCCCACCTGTCCACGCTTCAACTGACACTGTGGGTGATAGAGTTGAGTTTTGATTCTTCATAGATATCTTTCTTCAGAGGATATGCTGCAGGTACTGCAGGAGGCCAGGAAACCTACTACTAGGAAATCCTACTTACCTAAATGAAAGAGGTTTTCTATTTGGTGTCTGTCTCGTAACTTGTACCCACTTACTGTGAATGTTCCTTTGGTTCACTCTTATTTGTGTGAGTTGCTCAACACTGGTTTGGCCTACTCTTCTATTAATGCCCACTTATCATCTCTTTCTGCTCATCTGCGTTTAACTCCTCTGTTAGCTTTTAGATTTGAGGCTAAGCAATTTCTTAAAGGTGTCCTTAATATTAGACCTCCCAAGAAGCCTGTTCCTCTTCCCTGGGATCTTAATTTTGTTCTGGATAAATTGACTCAGGCTCCTTTTGAGCCTGCTGTTTTGGCTTCCTTGCAACATTGTAAACCAAAGAAAGAGCACTAATGTTGTGAGTCCTCAGATAAAATTTATTGCAAATAAGGTTTAGCGCTTTCGTCAATACCAGTTGACTTCATCAGAACAATAAAAAATCAAACAGAGTAAGTTTAAGTACTACATACTTTACAGTGATTGGTTCTCCCTTCCCCCAATAATTAAACAATGAATCATCAGTTCATGAATATCCAACTCAGTTCATGAATATTAAATATATATTAGTTAAAAACACCACTAAAAACCTGCTCTAATATATTTATATTATACATTTTACAACAAAAAAGAGATTTAGTCAAAATTTTCATCATTGCAAAGACATATTAAACAACCCCAAACAAAAATATTTATTTATTTTACATTTGTTAACCGGGCTAGTCTGGCTGGATACATGTCCATTTTCAGCAGAGGCCCGAGGAGAAAAGCTCCACTATAAAACTATACTTATACAATTTAAAATGATACAATAGTACAAATAACAATAGCAATCAATTTAAAATGATACAATAGTACAAATAACAATAGCAATCAAACAGTAAAAACAGCAAAGTAATGACAAAGAAAAGTAAAGTCAAATTGAATGTACAGAATTGTTGGGCTTGTGTTGCTTGATACATGTATATTTTCTACAGAGGGTTGAGGAGGAAAGCTCAATTATTATACTAGAGACTATACAATTTAACAGAAACACTAGAACAGAAGAGAATCAAACTTTGGGAAAAAGCAAGATATAATTAAGTATATTGAGTTAGTTGAGCGAGCAGGTAGTGTATGAGTTATCAGTCAGGATTTGTGCAAGGGCATAGCCAGTGATTATGTAAATGATTTCTAATCTGTTTTTTGAAAAGGTAACATGAGGCTAGGGAGGTCAGTCCAGTGGGAAGTTTGTTCCAATATGATCCGATAATGTTTGCAAATAAGGAGTCTCCTGCTTTATTATGAGATTTTACAGTAGCTACTAGGAGCTTGTTGGCTGAACGTAGTGAAGTGAGATTTGTATAAGGTGTGATAAGATTGCTCAGTATGGGTGTGTTGGAGGGGTAATGTAGAATTTTAAAGGTGAGGACTAATTGCTGCAGGAGTATTACATGTGGAAGTTCCAGCCAGTTGAGTTTCTTTAAGTTGAGACAGTGATGAGTACGGAATGGAGAGCCAGTAGCAAATCTGGCAATGCTATGGTAGGCTAAATTAAGTTTCTGAAGGTTAGCTTTGGAAATGTTAATAAAGGAGGAAGAGGCATACAGTAGTGTGGAGATGAGGTGAGTTTGGGCAAGTGATACTCGGGATGTGGTGGTAAGAAAGGGCTTAAGTCTGTAAAGGGCTCCTATCTTTTTATTTACTGTCTTGATAGTTAAATCAATGTGATAGTCAAAGTTAAGCTGATTGTCTATGGTGACACCTAGCAGTTTTGTGGAATAGTCAGGTTTGATGATAGTGCCATTGCAGGACACAATGGAAAAAGTGATAGGAATTGATTTAAGGGTTGGGGTGAAGAGTAGAAGTTTGGTTTTTTTGGGATTTAGGAGGAGACAGATATGTTGAAACCATTTTTCAGCTGCTGTGAAGACCAATTGGGTAGAGGAGTGGAGTTCTGCAGGGGAAGGAGCAGAGCAGATAAGAGTAGAATCATCAGCATACTGTATACAGGTGGATTTAGGGAGGGAAGTGGGTAGGTTATTTATAAATATAGAGAAAAGTAGAGGACCTAAGATGGACCCTTGTGGGACGCCTATAGTAACTGGGAGTAGAGAAGATAGATAGCTGTCCCAAAGCACTGCTTGTTTTCGATTTGTTAAGTATGAATCAAACCACTGTAGTGCTAGTGGGTCAAGTGACAGGGATTCTAAAGTGTGGAGGAGAAGTTGATGGTTGACCATATCAAATGCCTTCGATAGGTCTAAGAATATTGCAGAGGAGAACAGGTTGTTGTTACGATTTTTGTTTATTGTGTCAGTGAAAGAAAGAAGGGCAGTAGAAGTACTGTGGTGGGGCCTAAACCCATGTTGTGAGTCTACAAGCAAGTTGTTACTCAACAGATGTTGTAAGAGTTGATGGTGTATGCAGCGTTCCATTATTTTGGATAGAGGAGATAGAAGGGCAATAGGCCGAAAGTTGCAGAGTTCGTTAGAGTTACCTCCTTTGTGGAGGGGAATGATATGGGAGATTTTCCAACAGGAGGGGATTTCGGATTCAGTTATCGTTCTGTTTATTAAGATGGAGATTGGGTAGGCTAGTTCGGTTGCAGCTAGTTGAAGATATTCAGCTGGTAGTTTGTCGGCTGAAGGGGTGCAAGGTTTAAGTTTAGATAGTAATTTACGTATATAGGTTGTGGAGACAGTATGTAACTTCAGTATGGGGGTGCTGTTTAGGGTAGTGGTTTTTTGGAGGGATAGGGGGGGAGTCATGGTGTTTGCCAGGGAGGTGACTGTTTGAGAGAAGAAGTCATTGAAAGTGTTGGCTATTGTGTTGGGTTGGCTTTGAGCTAGGCTAGCTGGGGTAGGGGTTTTGGTATTCCCCGGATGGAGTAGTTTGTTTATACCTGACCAAAATTGTTTGGGGTTTTGGTTTTGGTTTTGTTGATATTTAAAGTGATAGTTCTTTTTATCCAAATAGATAAGTTTCTTTGTTGAGTTTCTCAGGTGCTTGAAGTTGTGGTGGTCAGTAGGGTTTTTTTGTGGATCTCCATTTAGTCCATAATTTATTTCTAGCTCGCATATTTTGTTTAGTAGTTTTTGAGAGCCATGAGGCAGCCTTGGAGCTTAGTCTAATTAAGCGGGGTGGGGCATGATGGTGTAGAATTTGTAGGAAGGTATTGTTGAAATGGGTTACTGCCTCGTCTATTGGGAGGTATTTTAGAGTTGACCAGTTATATTCATTGAGTTCATTCTGAAAGGATGCTAGGTTAAAATCTGTTTTGTTGTGTATGGTACGGTAGGTAGCTTGCTTGGTAATGTTATATTTTTGTTTACAGATAAAGGTCAGGAGATGGTCACTGATATTGTCAGGGAGTATTCCTGTTTTATAGGAGAGGGGGTTGTTATTAATTAGTATCCAATCTAGAATGGTTTGTTTGTGGGTGGATTTGTGTATTCTAGTAGGGGAGTTAATGGTTTGATGAAAGTTAAAGAGATTAAGGTGAATGGAGGGTTTGGGAGATATGCAGGAGTTCCAGTCAATATTAAAGTCACCTAAGATTATGGTTTCTTGTGGAAAGTTGCTGGAGACCCAGCTTAGGATATTTTCTAGTGTGTTGATGTTGTTGCCTGGAGGGATGTAAGAACATATGATGTAGATAGCCTTGGTTTTATTAACTTGGAGCTTGGAACAGAGTATTTCAGCATTAGTTAGGGAGGGGGGCAAGGAGTCTGTTAAGGCTACCTGTAGGTGGGATTTGTATAGAAGGGCCACTCCCCCGCCCTTTCTATTAAGACGATCCTGTCTTAAGGTGCTATAGCCTGGGGGAGTAAATTCGTTATCTTTGGTACTAGGTTTCAGCCACGTTTCGGTGAGACAGAGAATGTCAAAGGCATAGAAATCAATTAAGGCATGAAGTTGGGTGATTTTGTTGTTGATGCTACGAATATTTAGGTGAGCAATACAGAGGGAGTCAGGGGAGAAAGGTGAAGTAGAACAGTTAGTAGTTAGATTTGAGTGGGTGTGGTTGATGAGAGTATTGGGGCCTGGGTTGGGGTGGATGTCACCATGTATTAGTAATAGTGTTTGTAAGACTTGGAATACTTTTAGGTTTTTGCAGGGTATTAGATAAAATCGTTTGGAGGTTAGGAATCTGTAGTGGTGTGTTTTGTGGTAGAGAGGGGGAAGGTAGGGAGAGGTTGATAGTATATTAATATGTGCTTGTTCAAGTAGGGGAAGTGTAGAAGTGGAGTGTTTGGCTAATATAGGAGGTTGGCTAAGCATGAGATATTCATAGGAGGTAAGAGTATGGTAATAGAGAAGGATGTAAAGGAGAAGAAATGAAAGGATAGTATTAAGGTTTAAAGTCATGTTACTGGTGAGAAGTGTTAAGCAAGTGTAGTACTATGTGGTATAAGCAGTAGAGTGAGGTGAGGTAGTAAGATAGGATTGTGGAGAGTGGGTGTGGTTGTAGGAGTAGGAGTAATGTATTGATAGGTGATGAGTAAAGAAAATGTGATAGGAGGTTAGATAATTGGGGGAGTGTCTAAGCTACTATAAAGGTACGGCCTCTGGGGTGGGTGGGAATTGGGGGTAGGGTGGGGAGCGGAGTGAGCGTAGCGAATGGAGCGGGGAAGAGCAAGTGAGACGATCAGTTGCAGAAAAACAATCAGGCAAGAGGAGAGAAGCAGGTGAAAAGGTAAGGGTGATCTCTAGAGTAGAAAAATTGTGGAGACTATGTGGTTAGTGGGGGGTAGGAGATAGTAGAGGATAAGGTAGAGGAGTCAGGCGTGAGGGAAGTAGGAAAAGGCAGAGGTCAAATATGGACTGGAAATGTCAGTGTTTGTTGTAGTCGAATAGTCAAAAAAGATGGTTATAGGGTCAGTAGTGTGAAGGGTGCCACCTAGTGGCCTAGGCAGGAAGGATAACAGACAGAGCAAGCAGGGAGTTTGCCAAGACAAAATAAGCTCAGGGTAGAGAGAGGTTCCCCAAGGACAAAAGCAGAGGAGAGGAGGTAAGGAGAAGGGATCTAAAGTCAGACTTGGAGGAGGGAGGGGCTGCTGATAAGCCTGGTAGGGGAGCAAATATACCCTGGACAGTAGTGTTAAGCAGTACAAGAATAGGACATACTTCCAAAACGGTCAACTCTGGGAAGCCAGTCTCATGTGGGAGAATGTAAAATCCTATGCAGGAATGGTGCTTAAATATGATGTCCACAGGGCTTCTTTGGCTAGGGAAGGACAGGAACCCAGGTATACAGTCTGATAGTGTTATAGGTAGAGAGAGAAAAAGGGGAAAAAAAGTAAATTAGTCAATGCAGTATGGACCACTTAGCTAGTATATATGCCTTAAAACAAAGCACAGGTCAGTACTTAGACTACTACAAGACACATTGTATTAGGCGGTTTAGTTAGGCTACTAATAAAACACACTAGGGATTTCAAAAACAACCTTACAACAGTTATGTGTTATAGTAACAAGTAAGCAAGCAAGATCAACCACACTGTTTATATAGATTCCACTCTGGAATATGAGTAACCAGCAGTAAGCAGCTTCAAGAGAAATGGCAGGACACAACATTCACAGCCATGCATCTATAACCTATTATTACAGGATCCCAAGGGGGATACAGGTAGAAATATAGCGTTGCTTCAATGTGTATAGGTCAAAATATAACATACTTTGTGTACATATATGGACAGAGCTAATAGGCATTAATCGAGAGCATTACAAAGGAAGCAGTGTGTAAAACATTCCAGTAATAAACACTTAAAACATAAAACAAAGTATTACACAGCTACAGTTTCTTGTGAACGCCAGCTGGAAGTTGTGGGAGACCACGTGGAGGCTGATCTTAGGCAGGGGACCCTGTCGTTAAGCTGCTAACAACAGAGAGGTTATAAGGGGTATCCACCGTAGAATTCAGAGTGAAAAGGATAAAACTACGACTATGGTAAGCACGATGTAAGAAATACATGCGTGCAGCTTCATATATCGCGCTACAGTGGAAAAATAACTCCCTCACAAACCAAAAAGCTTAGGCTATAGGAGTGGACCAGGTAGGCTGATGGGATAGGCACTACCTCTGGGTCGCTGACCAGTAGAGAAGGGAGGAAAGAAAAAAGAGCAAAGCCTGCCAAGCGTAACCGCTGCTAGGTAAAAGTAGATAGATAGGCGCCTTAGGCGGTGTGCTATCCAAATAACCAGGCCTGGAGAGTGCGGCAAGCTGAAATGCTTCAGTTGAGGCTGTTTGTTCAACAAAGCCTGCCAAACGTAACCACTGCTGGGTATAAGTAGTTAAATGGGCGCCTTAGGCGCAGCACCATCCAAATAAAACAGGCTTAGAGAGAGCGGTAAGCCAATCGCTTCCGCTGTGGCCGTTTGTTCTAGCAAAAGCAGTAATAGACACAGATTGGCTTTAGCAAAGGTAGAGTAAAAAGTCAAATATGGTGCGAGTAAAACATCAATGGCCCAATAAGCGTCATTAAAATAGTAGTATGCGATGCTTAGGGTGAGCGGTGAAAGTATATGCTCAATTATGATTGATTACTTAAATTGTAAAGATAGGACATAGGCACAGGTACCGCTAGTAGTAAGATAAATAACATAGCAGATAAACTGTTATAGCGACCAATGCGTGATGGCTAGATCAGGGCCAAACAGCAGTAGAAAAGGGCTGATAACCCACTTCCGTAAGTCCCTAGAGAACAAGGCTTTCCACGTGGTTCCCAAACAACATCGTAAGGTTCAGTTAAACAATTCAAGGTATACAGAGCTACTCCGACACAACTCGGATAACAGTAGTGGATACAAGCGATAAAAAACAAAGGAATAAATGAGACAAAACACTTAAACAGTGCACCTAAGCAAGTACTCACATGCGGGATATCTACTCCCAGCCCAAGGAGACACAGCAGCCCACAGAGGGATAGACTATAGGGAGGAGTCGGCTAGGGGATGGGTGTATTTGTAGGATAGAAACGGAAATGAGGCTGGGGGGGGAGGAGACAGGCAGGGATAGTAGGAAGTAGGAGTACAGGGCAGCAAAAAACAACAGCAAGTAGGTGGAAGTCAGGAAGCTATATGTGAGGATGGCAGGGGTGGAAGGAAAAGGTGGTAGAGTAAGAGCTATAGGCAGACAAGAAATCGAGAGTAGAATTCTGAGGGGAGATGATGGTCATAAGGAGGTGAGCATAGTAAGAGGTGGGTAGGGAAGGCAGGTAAAAGAGTAAATCACATTAGTATGAGAGGTAAGGAACAGGCAGGTCAAAAGAAATGTCACAGAGTAAATACAGGTAAGACAGGGAGAGGGGGATAGAGAGTGGGAATGGAGAATAGGAATAAGCAGGTAAGCAAGTGAGACGATCAGTTGCAGAAAAACAATCAGGCAAGAGGAGAGAAGCAGGTGAAAAGGTAAGGGTGATCTCTAGAGTAGAAAAATTGTGGAGACTATGTGCTTAGTGGGGGGTAGGAGATAGTAGAGGATAAGGTAGAGGAGTCAGGCGTGAGGGAAGTAGGAAAAGGCAGAGGTCAAATATGGACTGGAAATGTCAGTGTTTGTTGTAGTCGAATAGTCAAAAAAGATGGTTATAGGGTCAGTAGTGTGAAGGGTGCCACCTAGTGGCCTAGGCAGGAAGGATAACAGACAGAGCAAGCAGGGAGTTTGCCAAGACAAAATAAGCTCAGGGTAGAGAGAGAGGTTCCCCAAGGACAAAAGCAGAGGAGAGGAGGTAAGGAGAAGGGATCTAAAGTCAGACTTGGAGGAGGGAGGGCTGCTGATAAGCCTGGTAGGGGAGCAAATATACCCTGGACAGTAGTGTTAAGCAGTACAAGAATAGGACATACTTCCAAAACGGTCAACTCTGGGAAGCCAGTCTCATGTGGGAGAATGTAAAATCCTATGCAGGAATGGTACTTAAATATGATGTCCACAGGGCTTCTTTGGCTAGGGAAGGACAGGAACCCAGGTATACAGTCTGATAGTGTTATAGGTAGAGAGAGAAAAAGGGGAAAAAAAGTAAATTAGTCAATGCAGTATGGACCACTTAGCTAGTATATATGCCTTAAAACAAAGCACAGGTCAGTACTTAGACTACTACAAGACACATTGTATTAGGCGGTTTAGTTAGGCTACTAATAAAACACACTAGGGATTTCAAAAACAACCTTACAACAGTTATGTGTTATAGTAACAAGTAAGCAAGCAAGATCAACCACACTGTTTATATAGATTCCACTCTGGAATATGAGTAACCAGCAGTAAGCAGCTTCAAGAGAAATGGCAGGACACAACATTCACAGCCATGCATCTATAACCTATTATTACAGGATCCCAAGGGGGATACAGGTAGAAATATAGCGTTGCTTCAATGTGTATAGGTCAAAATATAACATACTTTGTGTACATATATGGACAGAGCTAATAGGCATTAATCGAGAGCATTACAAAGGAAGCAGTGTGTAAAACATTCCAGTAATAAACACTTAAAACATAAAACAAAGTATTACACAGCTACAGTTTCTTGTGAACGCCAGCTGGAAGTTGTGGGAGACCACGTGGAGGCTGATCTTAGGCAGGGGACCCTGTCGTTAAGCTGCTAACAACAGAGAGGTTATAAGGGGTATCCACCGTAGAATTCAGAGTGAAAAGGAATAAAAACTACGACTATGGTAAGCACGATGTAGGAAATACATTCGTGCAGCTTCATATATCGCGCTACAGTGGAAAAATAACTCCCTCACAAACCAAAAAGCTTAGGCTATAGGAGTGGACCAGGTAGGCTGATGGGATAGGCACTACCTCTGGGTCGCTGACCAGTAGAGAAGGGAGGAAAGAAAAAAGAGCAAAGCCTGCCAAGAGTAACCGCTGCTAGGTAAAAGTAGATGGATAGGCGCCTTAGGCGGTGCGCTATCCAAATAACCAGGCCTGGAGAGTGCGGCAAGCCGAAACGCTTCAGTTGAGGCTGTTTGTTCAACACAGCCTGCCAAACGTAACCACTGCTGGGTATAAGTAGTTAAATGGGCGCCTTAGGCGCAGCACCATCCAAATAAAACAGGCTTAGAGAGAGCGGTAAGCCAATCGCTTCCGCTGTGGCCGTTTGTTCTAGCAAAAGCAGTAATAGACACAGATTGGCTTTAGCAAAGGTAGAGTAAAAAGTCAAATATGGTGCGAGTAAAACATCAATGGCCCAATAAGCGTCATTAAAATAGTAGTATGCGATGCTTAGGGTGAGCGGTGAAAGTATATGCTCAATTATGATTGATTACTTAAATTGTAAAGATAGGACATAGGCACAGGTACCGCTAGTAGTAAGATAAATAACATAGCAGATAAACTGTTATAGCGACCAATGCGTGATGGCTAGATCAGGGCCAAACAGGAGTAGAAAAGGGCTGATAACCCACTTCCGTAAGTCCCTAGAGAACAAGGCTTTCCACGTGGTTCCCAAACAACATCGTAAGGTTCAGTTAAACAATTCCATGTATACAGAGCTACTCCGACACAACTCGGATAACAGTAGTGGATACAAGCGATAAAAAACAAAGGAATAAATGAGACAAAACACTTAAACAGTGCACCTAAGCAAGTACTCACATGCGGGATATCTACTCCCAGCCCAAGGAGACACAGCAGCCCACAGAGGGATAGACTATAGGGAGGAGTCGGCTAGGGGATGGGTGTATTTGTAGGATAGAAACGGAAATGAGGCTGGGGGGGGAGGAGACAGGCAGGGATAGTAGGAAGTGGGAGTACAGGGCAGCAAAAAACAACAGCAAGTAGGTGGAAGTCAGGAAGCTATATGTGAGGATGGCAGGGATGGAAGGAAAAGGTGGTAGAGTAAGAGCTATAGGCAGACAAGAAATCGAGAGTAGAATTCTGAGGGAGATGATGGTCATAAGGAGGTGAGCATAGTAAGAGGTGGGTAGGGAAGGCAGGTAAAAGAGTAAATCACATTAGTATGAGAGGTAAGGAACAGGCAGGTCAAAAGAAATGTCACAGAGTAAATACAGGTAAGACAGGGAGAGGGGGATAGAGAGTGGGAATGGAGAATAGGAATAAGCACGTAAGCAAGTGAGACGATCAGTTGCAGAAAAACAATCAGGCAAGAGGAGAGAAGCAGGTGAAAAGGTAAGGGTGATCTCTAGAGTAGAAAAATTGTGGAGACTATGTGGTTAGTGGGGGGTAGGAGATAGTAGAGGATAAGGTAGAGGAGTCAGGCGTGAGGGAAGTAGGAAAAGGCAGAGGTCAAATATGGACTGGAAATGTCAGTGTTTGTTGTAGTCGAATAGTCAAAAAAGATGGTTATAGGGTCAGTAGTGTGAAGGGTGCCACCTAGTGGCCTAGGCAGGAAGGATAACAGACAGAGCAAGCAGGGAGTTTGCCAAGACAAAATAAGCTCAGGGTAGAGACAGAGGTTCCCCAAGGACAAAAGCAGAGGAGAGGAGGTAAGGAGAAGGGATCTAAAGTCAGACTTGGAGGAGGGAGGGGCTGCTGATAAGCCTGGTAGGGGAGCAAATATACCCTGGACAGTAGTGTTAAGCAGTACAAGAATAGGACATACTTCCAAAACGGTCAACTCTGGGAAGCCAGTCTCATGTGGGAGAATGTAAAATCCTATGCAGGAATGGTGCTTAAATATGATGTCCACAGGGCTTCTTTGGCTAGGGAAGGACAGGAACCCAGGTATACAGTCTGATAGTGTTATAGGTAGAGAGAGAAAAAGGGGAAAAAAAGTAAATTAGTCAATGCAGTATGGACCACTTAGCTAGTATATATGCCTTAAAACAAAGCACAGGTCAGTACTTAGACTACTACAAGACACATTGTATTAGGCGGTTTAGTTAGGCTACTAATAAAACACACTAGGGATTTCAAAACAACCTTACAACAGTTATGTGTTATAGTAACAAGTAAGCAAGCAAGATCAACCACACTGTTTATATAGATTCCACTCTGGAATATGAGTAACCAGCAGTAAGCAGCTTCAAGAGAAATGGCAGGACACAACATTCACAGCCATGCATCTATAACCTATTATTACAGGATCCCAAGGGGGATACAGGTAGAAATATAGCGTTGCTTCAATGTGTATAGGTCAAAATATAACATACTTTGTGTACATATATGGACAGAGCTAATAGGCATTAATCGAGAGCATTACAAAGGAAGCAGTGTGTAAAACATTCCAGTAATAAACACTTAAAACATAAAACAAAGTATTACACAGCTACAGTTTCTTGTGAACGCCAGCTGGAAGTTGTGGGAGACCACGTGGAGGCTGATCTTAGGCAGGGGACCCTGTCGTTAAGCTGCTAACAACAGAGAGGTTATAAGGGGTATCCACCGTAGAATTCAGAGTGAAAAGGAATAAAAACTACGACTATGGTAAGCACGATGTAGGAAATATATTCGTGCAGCTTCATATATCGCGCTACAGTGGAAAAATAACTCCCTCACAAACCAAAAAGCTTAGGCTATAGGAGTGGACCAGGTAGGCTGATGGGATAGGCACTACCTCTGGGTCGCTGACCAGTAGAGAAGGGAGGAAAGAAAAAAGAGCAAAGCCTGCCAAGAGTAACCGCTGCTAGGTAAAAGTAGATAGATAGGTGCCTTAGGCGGTGCGCTATCCAAATAACCAGGCCTGGAGAGTGCGGCAAGCCGAAACGCTTCAGTTGAGGCTGTTTGTTCAACAAAGCCTGCCAAATGTAACCACTGCTGGGTATAAGTAGTTAAATGGGCGCCTTAGGCGCAGCACCATCCAAATAAAACAGGCTTAGAGAGAGCGGTAAGCCAATCGCTTCCGCTGTGGCCGTTTGTTCTAGCAAAAGCAGTAATAGACACAGATTGGCTTTAGCAAAGGTAGAGTAAAAAGTCAAATATGGTGCGAGTAAAACATCAATGGCCCAATAAGCGTCATTAAAATAGTAGTATGCGATGCTTAGGGTGAGCGGTGAAAGTATATGCTCAATTATGATTGATTACTTAAATTGTAAAGATAGGACATAGGCACAGGTACCGCTAGTAGTAAGATAAATAACATAGCAGATAAACTGTTATAGCGACCAATGCGTGATGGCTAGATCAGGGCCAAACAGGAGTAGAAAAGGGCTGATAACCCACTTCCGTAAGTCCCTAGAGAACAAGGCTTTCCACGTGGTTCCCAAACAACATCGTATGGTTCAGTTAAACAATTCCAGGTATACAGAGCTACTCCGACACAACTCGGATAACAGTAGTGGATACAAGCGATAAAAAACAAAGGAATAAATGAGACAAAACACTTAAACAGTGCACCTAAGCAAGTACTCACATGCGGGATATCTACACCCAGCCCAAGGAGACACAGCAGCCCACAGAGGGATAGACTATAGGGAGGAGTCGGCTAGGGGGTGGGTGTATTTGTAGGATAGAAACGGAAATGAGGCTGGGGGGGGAGGAGACAGGCAGGGATAGTAGGAAGTAGGAGTACAGGGCAGCAAAAAACAACAGCAAGTAGGTGGAAGTCAGGAAGCTATATGTGAGGATGGCAGGGGTGGAAGGAAAAGGTGGTAGAGTAAGAGCTATAGGCAGACAAGAAATCGAGAGTAGAATTCTGAGGGGAGATGATGGTCATAAGGAGGTGAGCATAGTAAGAGGTGGGTAGGGAAGGCAGGTAAAAGAGTAAATCACATTAGTATGAGAGGTAAGGAACAGGCAGGTCAAAAGAAATGTCACAGAGTAAATACAGGTAAGATAGGGAGAGGGGGATAGAGAGTGGGAATGGAGAATAGGAATAAGCAGGTAAGCAAGTGAGACGATCAGTTGCAGAAAAACAATCAGGCAAGAGGAGAGAAGCAGGTGAAAAGGTAAGGGTGATCTCTAGAGTAGAAAAATTGTGGAGACTATGTGGTTAGTGGGGGGTAGGAGATAGTAGAGGATAAGGTAGAGGAGTCAGGCGTGAGGGAAGTAGGAAAAGGCAGAGGTCAAATATGGACTGGAAATTTCAGTGTTTGTTGTAGTCGAATAGTCAAAAAAGATGGTTATAGGGTCAGTAGTGTGAAGGGTGCCACCTAGTGGCCTAGGCAGGAAGGATAACAGACAGAGCAAGCAGGGAGTTTGCCAAGACAAAATAAGCTCAGGGTAGAGAGAGAGGTTCCCCAAGGACAAAAGCAGAGGAGAGGAAGTAAGGAGAAGGGATCTAAAGTCAGACTTGGAGGAGGGAGGGGCTGCTGATAAGCCTGGTAGGGGAGCAAATATACCCTGGACAGTAGTGTTAAGCAGTACAAGAATAGGACATACTTCCAAAACGGTCAACTCTGGGAAGCCAGTCTCATGTGGGAGAATGTAAAATCCTATGCAGGAATGGTGCTTAAATATGATGTCCACAGGGCTTCTTTGGCTAGGGAAGGACAGGAACCCAGGTATACAGTCTGATAGTGTTATAGGTAGAGAGAGAAAAAGGGGAAAAAAAGTAAATTAGTCAATGCAGTATGGACCACTTAGCTAGTATATATGCCTTAAAACAAAGCACAGGTCAGTACTTAGACTACTACAAGACACATTGTATTAGGCGGTTTAGTTAGGCTACTAATAAAACACACTAGGGATTTCAAAAACAACCTTACAACAGTTATGTGTTATAGTAACAAGTAAGCAAGCAAGATCAACCACACTGTTTATATAGATTCCACTCTGGAATATGAGTAACCAGCAGTAAGCAGCTTCAAGAGAAATGGCAGGACACAACATTCACAGCCATGCATCTATAACCTATTATTACAGGATAACAGGAACTGGAACAACTCACCGAGCCTGGACCAAAACCAACGTAAAGGTAACTGAAATCCTTAAATACTCAGCAAAAATATCTGTGAAACAGCTTTCAAAGTTAGTTGAATGACGAACCAAACAGTGCAAATGAGTACCAACCAAACAGTACAAAATTCTTCCTTTGAAAATAGAGGAATGGCAAACCAGGTAATTCCACATAAAACTTTTATTGACAAAACGAACACCAAGCGCTTTCGCCTGGACAATTCCAGGCTTTTTCAAGGTTAAATTGCAAATGTGGCCACTCTGTATAAATACACTAGTTGATCGGCCAGTTAAACAATTAAGTTGGCAATTAAAATAAAGCAATCAACTTTTAAAGTGCAATAGTGCTGCTAACATTCTACTTTGTTTAAACAAGTGTGATATCAGTACACATTGACAAACAGCTAAATCAAGTTGTAAATGTTACTGAAAGTTAATCCTTTCTAAATTCATTGAAGTAAACAAAGTACACTAATTGTTCATAAATAGTAAATTTATATAGCACTTAAAGGTCTCTCTGTTAAAAGTACATCATTAAAAATAAAAATAAATTTTTTTAACAATAAAGTATACATGCTGTTACTAAAAAAGAGAGAGTAACCATAATATTTATGGTTACTGTTACACTAAAATCTATTTAACATTAATGCAAAATTAATTCATTTATGTTAAAATATTTCTAATGTTAGTAATTAAATCCTTATATGAATTAATATGTTAATGTTTCTTTTATTTTGTCTTTTAAAAACTGGATGTAATTAGATTCAAGTGTTCCTAAAATTTTATAAGTTTTAAACACACAAACAAAAAACTTTAAAATTGTTTATAATTTATTCCTTTTCATTTTCAGTATGCTGTTAATACTGATGCTCTCATTCATTCCTGGACTCCTTGAAGCATCTAATTTAAGTTGCCAGGTTACCTCTCTAGTTTCCAGATAAGTTTCCCAGTCACCTCCCCTAGGGTCACTGGTAACTCGTTCCAGAACAAAAAATTTTAAACACATGTTGTCACATGTTAGAGAGTGTTTGAAGAAAGCATTGGTATTTTTCTTTTTCTCAATTTCGTATACATGTTCGTATATCCGTTTTTTAAGCGTTCTGGTGGTCTTACCCACATAGAAACCATGGCAAAATGTACATATACCTAAATAAACTACTCCCATTGTGTTACAATTGTGGTGCCCCGATGCTCTCAAAGTGCAATTCCTAGCTGGAATAAATATTTCCTCCGCATTTAATAAATACTTACATTGCCTACACGCACCACATTTGAAACTCCCATTCTTTCTATGGGGAGTCATGGTATTATTGGTGTTTATATTACTATATACTTATTATATACTATTTATGAACAATTAGTGTACTTGTTTACTTCAATGAATTTAGAAAGGATTAACTTTCAGTAACATTTACAACTTGATTTAGCTGTTTGTCAATGTGTACTGATATCACACTTGTTTAAACAAAGAAGAATGTTAGCAGCACTATTGCACTTTAAAAGTTGATTGCTTTATTTTAATTGCCAACTTAATTGTTTAACTGGCCGATCAACTAGTGTATTTATACAGAGTGGCCACATTTGCAATTTAACCTTGAAAAAGCCTGGAATTGTCCAGGCGAAAGCGCTTGGTGTTCGTTTTGTCAATAAAAGTTTTGCGGTGGAATTACCTGGTTTGCCATTCCTCTATTTTCAAAGGAAGAATTTTGTACTGTTTGGTTGGTACTCATTTGCACTGTTTGGTTCGTCATTCAACTAACTTTGAAAGCTGTTTCACAGATATTTTTGCTGAGTATTTAAGGATTTCAGTTACCTTTACGTTGGTTTTGGTCCAGGCTCGGTGAGTTGTTCCAGTTCCTGTTTTCCTTTGCTTACATCCGCTTCGTTGGTTTTTTGCTGTTATGGCGGAAGAACCACCAGCCACGGACCTTCTCAACACACCATTTATCTTAAGGGATGATAGTGACGATGCACCGGTCACTCGATCTGAGTTCAACCAGGTGTTAGCGTTACTGTCTAGTATTAACAAGGCACTTACGGGGCAGTTGAACCCCGATGTTCCGGATTCTCCGTTCTTTCCAGGAAATCAACAACAGGCAATACCGCTTCAGCAAAGATCTCGTATGGCGCAGGAGCCGAATGGCACCGCTAGTACAAGCTGTACTTTAAAAACTGGGACAGCTTTTTTACGTGAAGAGAACTGTAACAGCAGGGCACCGAATGGTGAAGTTACGGATAACTTGTTTAACTTTAAAAAATGGACAGAACTCCAACCGGAGTTCAAAAAAGGTACTTTTCACCACAATACGCAGCAGTTGGATGTTGACTTTGATTCTTTCAGTAACAAGTTGTATTCATATAAGAATTGCCAACTTGAGATTAGTTACCTAAAGGAATGTATTAATGTTAAAAGAGTGCCGAAAGGCCTTAGATGTTGTAAATTTCCTAACAATGCTACTGTTGGCTCAATTTTGCACACGCAATTACTTGAACTTTTTAACCAAACTGGTTTGGAAATGTTAGACTTAATGGTGAAGGATTATCAGAATAAATGCAATGAATTTTTAGATGAACTCACTGTTTTAAATGATAGCATTGTACAGCATAAGAATTTCCTTAGGCATAAAAAGAAATACGATGAAGTATTTTTTGAAGTAGATCAACACTGCCAGAAAGTAATTGATAGAAAAATTAAGAAGTTAGATAGAGACCTTTTAGAATATAGAGAAGGGAGAGCTTACCCTTTGGGGTTGAAACATACTCAAGTTGTAGGAACCAGTGAAGTTGAATATGAGAAAAGAATAGAGGGTCAAAACACTAGAAATGTACAGAATTCTGAACCTTTAAGAAGAAGTGAAAGACTAGCACAAAAAGGGAATAACAATTCTCCACAGGGTTTTTACTTCCCCCAGGGCAGACCAATGGGGAGGAATTTGAATGCCCCATACCAACAAGCATGGGGGAGGGCACGCAATTAAACATTGACACTAGTACTGATGCCTTTTTGAGTATCACCCCTAACTCTAATTGTACTGTGGTTTCTTCAAACAATTTTAATATTTACAACTACACCAACTTGGAAATCACCTCGGTTCATTTTGAATTATTTACTAAAGGACTAAACTATGTGCCAGCTAGACCTGCTTATATTCCCAAGTTACTGATTGAATTAAAATTGTTTATTAGGAACCTCAACCTTTCTCTCTTCTTTAAGGGACAGTACACTGCAAGTAACAGTATTGCTAGGTCTAGCCTCTTCAACCCACCCCTACACCCGAGCTTAAAAATATTTGAAGAACTTATTGAAAACACATTGAGAACTAATCTATCAAATAGGCAGGACCCCCCACCTAATTTCAATACCCACTTGGTAGAAGCTATGAATTTGTTAAGAGAGCAAGAAATTAGGGTCATGAAACCGGACAAAGGGGGTGGGATGGTCCTTATGACGGCCCTTGATTATGACACTGCAATGCATGACATCTTACAGGATTTCAATACTTATGAGCAGGCCTCTATTAATGAACTACATGTTGCCCAAGCTAACATTAAATATATTCTGAATGACCATTTGCTTCAAGGGGTGTTAAATGAAGAATTATTTAATTACTTGAATGTACCACATCCCAAAACTCCGATATTATTTGGTATACCTAAGGTCCACAAAGGAACCATTCCTTTGAAATTCAGGCCAATTGTTGCTGGAGCAAACAGCATTACGGAACCTTTAGGTAAATTTGTTGAATACAAGATCAAACCTTTAGTTTCTAAACTCCCTTATGTTTGCAAAGATTCTTGGGAATTCCTGGCTAGTATCCCACTTAACATCTGTAACAAGGATGTTCTGATGATCACTATAGATGTAATAGAACTTTTCCCAAGTATACCATACGACATGGGAATAGACTGGTTCTCTGACATTCTAACAAATTTGAGTGACTTAAGCAATAATCAGATTAATTTACTGATAGAATTCATGGAAATCATCCTTAATAATAACTATATATTCTTCAATGGAGAATATTTCAGGCAAAGAAAGGGTGTAGCCATGGGCTCCCCTTGCGCTTCATCTTATGCTAACATTGTTTTACATAAATGGGAGCAAACTTACATACACTCTTCCAAATGGAAACAGTATATTCTTTTTTACAAGCGATACTTGGACGACATTTGTTTACTGTGGCAGGGATCTAAAGAATGTTTTTTGGAGTTCTTTGACTACATTAATACAACAACTGATTTTTTGTCATTTACTTATGAGCTCAGCAGTAATTCACTTCATTATTTGGATATCCTTCTTACTAAGGATAGCAAAGGAGAATACTTTGAATCAACTATCTATAGGAAGCCTTTATATTCCAACACATTTCTACATTTCGAGAGTTCGCACCCCTTTTATACCAAAAAGGGAATCATTAGGAGTCAGTTGATTCGAGCATCGAGAATTTGTAGTACTTTAGAAGCTTTTTTGAATGAGGCTGCAACTTTAACCAATATGCTGGTAGAAAGAGGTTACCCTTCTCAGTTAATTAACACAATCATAGAAGAGATAACAGAAAAAAGGGATTCTAAGTTTCCACCTTTGCTCAGTAAAGGTCTTTCGTTTTTTAAGAATAACAACAAAGGAAATAATGACACACAGAGAAGTTTCAGCTACACTTATACTCAAGACGCAGCTTTTATTGAAAACACCTTACAAACCTTTTGGCCTATGCTTACATCACAAGAAGATATTAAAAATTACATACCAAGTACATTAACTTTTATTAGAAAACGTGACATAAATCTTAAAGGAATGTTGGAACAGAATACCAGCATAAGGAACACCAATAATACCATGACTCCCCATAGAAAGAATGGGAGTTTCAAATGTGGTGCGTGTAGGCAATGTAAGTATTTATTAAATGCGGAGGAAATATTTATTCCAGCTAGGAATTGCACTTTGAGAGCATCGGGGCACCACAATTGTAACACAATGGGAGTAGTTTATTTAGGTATATGTACATTTTGCCATGGTTTCTATGTGGGTAAGACCACCAGAACGCTTAAAAAACGGATATACGAACATGTATACGAAATTGAGAAAAAGAAAAATACCAAATGCTTTCTTCAAACACTCTCTAACATGTGACAACATGTGTTTAACATTTTTTGTTCTGGAACGAGTTACCAGTGACCCTAGGGGAGGTGACTGGGAAACTTATCTGGAAACTAGAGAGGTAACCTGGCAACTTAAATTAGATGCTTCAAGGAGTCCAGGAATGAATGAGAGCATCAGTATTAACAGCATACTGAAAATGAAAAGGAATAAATTATAAACAATTTTAAAGTTTTTTGTTTGTGTGTTTAAAACTTATAAAATTTTTAGGAACACTTGAATCTAATTACATCCAGTTTTTAAAAGACAAAATAAAAGAAACATTAACATATTAATTCATATAAGGATTTAATTACTAACATTAGAAATATTTTAACATAAATGAATTAATTTTGCATTAATGTTAAATAGATTTTAGTGTAACAGTAACCACAAATATTATGGTTACTCTCTCTTTTTTAGTAACAGCATGTATATTTAATTGTTAAAAAATTTTATTTTTACTTTTAATGATGTATTTTTAACAGAGAAACCTTTAAGTGCTACATATATTTATATTTATGAACAATTAGTGCACTTTGTTTACTTCAATGAATTTAGAAAGGATCAAATTTCAGTAACATTTACAACTCGATTTAGCTGTTTGTCAATGTGTACTGATATCACACTTGTTTAAACAAAGTAGAATGTTAGCAGCACTATTGCACTTTAAAAGTTGATTGCTTTATTTTAATTGCCAACTTAATTGTTTAACTGGCCGATCAACTAGTGTATTTATACAGAGTGGCCACATTTGCAATTTAACCTTGAAAAAGCCTGGAATTGTCCAGGCGAAAGCGCTTGGTGTTCGTTTTGTCAATAAAAGTTTTGCGGTGGAATTACCTGGTTTGCCATTCCTCTATTTTCAAAGGAAGAATTTTGTACTGTTTGGTTGGTACTCATTTGCACTGTTTGGTTCGTCATTCAACTAACTTTGAAAGCTGTTTCACAGATATTTTTGCTGAGTATTTAAGGATTTCAGTTACCTTTACGTTGGTTTTGGTCCAGGCCCGGTGAGTTGTTCCAGTTCCTGTTTTCCTATTATTACAGGATCCCAAGGGGGATACAGGTAGAAATATAGCGTTGCTTCAATGTGTATAGGTCAAAATATAACATACTTTGTGTACATATATGGACAGAGCTAATAGGCATTAATCGAGAGCATTACAAAGGAAGCAGTGTGTAAAACATTCCAGTAATAAACACTTAAAACATAAAACAAAGTATTACACAGCTACAGTTTCTTGTGAACGCCAGCTGGAAGTTGTGGGAGACCACGTGGAGGCTGATCTTAGGCAGGGGACCCTGTCATTAAGCTGCTAACAACAGAGAGGTTATAAGGGGTATCCACCATAGAATTCAGAGTGAAAAGGAATAAAAACTACGACTATGGTAAGCACGATGTAGGAAATACATGCGTGCAGCTTCATATATCGCGCTACAGTGGAAAAATAACTCCCTCACAAACCAAAAAGCTTAGGCTATAGGAGTGGACCAGGTAGGCTGATGGGATAGGCACTACCTCTGGGTCGCTGACCAGTAGAGAAGGGAGGAAAGAAAAAAGAGCAAAGCCTGCTAAGCGTAACCGCTGCTAGGTAAAAGTAGATAATTAGGCGCCTTAGGCGGTGCGCAATCCAAATAACCAGGCCTGGAGAGAGCGGCAAGCCGAACGCTTCCGCTGTGGCTGTTTGTTCAACAAAGCCTGCCAAACGTAACCACTGCTGGGTATAAGTATTTAAATGGGCGCCTTAGGCGCAGCACCATCCAAATAAAACAGGCTTAGAGAGAGCGGTAAGCCAATCGCTTCCGCTGTGGCCGTTTGTTCTAGCAAAAGCAGTAATAGACACAGATTGGCTTTAGCAAAGGTAGAGTAAAAAGTCAAATATGGTGCGAGTAAAACATCAATGGCCCAATAAGCATCATTAAAATAGTAGTATGCAATGCTTAGGGTGAGCGGTGAAAGTATATGCTCAATTATGATTGATTACTTAAATTGTAAAGATAGGACATAGGCACAGGTACCGCTAGTAGTAAGATAAATAACATAGCAGATAAACTGTTATAGCGACCAATGCGTGATGGCTAGATCAGGGCCAAACAGGAGTAGAAAAGGGCTGATAACCCACTTCCGTAAGTCCCTAGAGAACAAGGCTTTCCACGTGGTTCCCAAACAACATCGTAAGGTTCAGTTAAACAATTCCAGGTATACAGAGCTACTCCGACACAACTCGGATAACAGTAGTGGATACAAGCGATAAAAACAAAGGAATAAATGAGACAAAACACTTAAACAGTGCACCTAAGCAAGTACTCACATGCGGGATATCTACTCCCAGCCCAAGGAGACACAGCAGCCCACAGAGGGATAGACTATAGGGAGGAGTCGGCTAGGGGATGGGTGTATTTGTAGGATAGAAACGGAAATGAGGCTGGGGGGGGAGGAGACAGGCAGGGATAGTAGGAAGTAGGAGTACAGGGCAGCAAAAAACAACAGCAAGTAGGTGGAAGTCAGGAAGCTATATGTGAGGATGGCAGGGATGGAAGGAAAAGGTGGTAGAGTAAGAGCTATAGGCAGACAAGAAATCGAGAGTAGAATTCTGAGGGGAGATGATGGTCATAAGGAGGTGAGCATAGTAAGAGGTGGGTAGGGAAGGCAGGTAAAAGAGTAAATCACATTAGTATGAGAGGTAAGGAACAGGCAGGTCAAAAGAAATGTCACAGAGTAAATACAGGTAAGACAGGGAGAGGGGGATAGAGAGTGGGAATGGAGAATAGGAATAAGCAGGTAAGCAAGTGAGACGATCAGTTGCAGAAAAACAATCAGGCAAGAGGAGAGAAGCAGGTGAAAAGGTAAGGGTGATCTCTAGAGTAGAAAAATTGTGGAGACTATGTGGTTAGTGGGGGGTAGGAGATAGTAGAGGATAAGGTAGAGGAGTCAGGCGTGAGGGAAGTAGGAAAAGGCAGAGGTCAAATATGGACTGGAAATGTCAGTGTTTGTTGTAGTCGAATAGTCAAAAAAGATGGTTATAGGGTCAGTAGTGTGAAGGGTGCCACCTAGTGGCCTAGGCAGGAAGGATAACAGACAGAGCAAGCAGGGAGTTTGCCAAGACAAAATAAGCTCAGGGTAGAGAGAGAGGTTCCCCAAGGACAAAAGCAGAGGAGAGGAGGTAAGGAGAAGGGATCTAAAGTCAGACTTGGAGGAGGGAGGGGCTGCTGATAAGCCTGGTAGGGGAGCAAATATACCCTGGACAGTAGTGTTAAACAGTACAAGAATAGGACATACTTCCAAAACGGTCAACTCTGGGAAGCCAGTCTCATGTGGGAGAATGTAAAATCCTATGCAGGAATGGTGCTTAAATATGATGTCCACAGGGCTTCTTTGGCTAGGGAAGGACAGGAACCCAGGTATACAGTCTGGTAGTGTTATAGGTAGAGAGAGAAAAAGGGGAAAAAAAGTAAATTAGTCAATGCAGTATGGACCACTTAGCTAGTATATATGCCTTAAAACAAAGCACAGGTCAGTACTTAGACTACTACAAGACACATTGTATTAGGCGGTTTAGTTAGGCTACTAATAAAACACACTAGGGATTTCAAAAACAACCTTACAACAGTTATGTGTTATAGTAACAAGTAAGCAAGCAAGATCAACCACACTGTTTATATAGATTCCACTCTGGAATATGAGTAACCAGCAGTAAGCAGCTTCAAGAGAAATGGCAGGACACAACATTCACAGCCATGCATCTATAACCTATTATTACAGGATCCCAAGGGGGATACAGGTAGAAATATAGCGTTGCTTCAATGTGTATAGGTCAAAATATAACATACTTTGTGTACATATATGGACAGAGCTAATAGGCATTAATCGAGAGCATTACAAAGGAAGCAGTGTGTAAAACATTCCAGTAATAAACACTTAAAACATAAAACAAAGTATTACACAGCTACAGTTTCTTGTGAACGCCAGCTGGAAGTTGTGGGAGACCACGTGGAGGCTGATCTTAGGCAGGGGACCCTGTCGTTAAGCTGCTAACAACAGAGAGGTTATAAGGGGTATCCACCGTAGAATTCAGAGTGAAAAGGAATAAAAACTACGACTATGGTAAGCACGATGTAGGAAATACATGCGTGCAGCTTCATATATCGCGCTACAGTGGAAAAATAACTCCCTCACAAACCAAAAAGCTTAGGCTATAGGAGTGGACCAGGTAGGCTGATAGGATAGGCACTACCTCTGGGTCGCTGACCAGTAGAGAAGGGAGGAAAGAAAAAAGAGCAAAGCCTGCCAAGCGTAACCGCTGCTAGGTAAAAGTAGATAGATAGGCGCCTTAGGCGGTGCGCTATCCAAATAACCAGGCCTGGAGAGTGCGGCAAGCCGAAACGCTTCAGTTGAGGCTGTTTGTTCAACAAAGCCTGCCAAACGTAACCACTGCTGGGTATAAGTAGTTAAATGGGCGCCTTAGGCGCAGCACCATCCAAATAAAACAGGCTTAGAGAGAGCGGTAAGCCAATCGCTTCCGCTGTGGCCGTTTGTTCTAGCAAAAGCAGTAATAGACACAGATTGGCTTTAGCAAAGGTAGAGTAAAAAGTCAAATATGGTGCGAGTAAAACATCAATGGCCCAATAAGCGTCATTAAAATAGTAGTATGCGATGCTTAGGGTGAGCGGTGAAAGTATATGCTCAATTATGATTGATTACTTAAATTGTAAAGATAGGACATAGGCACAGGTACCGCTAGTAGTAAGATAAATAACATAGCAGATAAACTGTTATAGCAACCAATGCGTGATGGCTAGATCAGGGCCAAACAGGAGTAGAAAAGGGCTGATAACCCACTTCCGTAAGTCCCTAGAGAACAAGGCTTTCCACGTGGTTCCCAAACAACATCGTAAGGTTCAGTTAAACAATTCCAGGTATACAGAGCTACTCCGACACAACTCGGATAACAGTAGTGGATACAAGCGATAAAAAACAAAGGAATAAATGAGACAAAACACTTAAACAGTGCACCTAAGCAAGTACTCACATGCGGGATATCTACTCCCAGCCCAAGGAGACACAGCAGCCCACAGAGGGATAGACTATAGGGAGGAGTCGGCTAGGGGATGGGTGTATTTGTAGGATAGAAACGGAAATGAGGCTGGGGGGGGAGACAGGCAGGGATAGTAGGAAGTAGGAGTACAGGGCAGCAAAAAACAACAGCAAGTAGGTGGAAGTCAGGAAGCTATATGTGAGGATGGCAGGGGTGGAAGGAAAAGGTGGTAGAGTAAGAGCTATAGGCAGACAAGAAATCGAGAGTAGAATTCTGAGGGGAGATGATGGTCATAAGGAGGTGAGCATAGTAAGAGGTGGGTAGGGAAGGCAGGTAAAAGAGTAAATCACATTAGTATGAGAGGTAAGGAACAGGCAGGTCAAAAGAAATGTCACAGAGTAAATACAGGTAAGACAGGGAGAGGGGGATAGAGAGTGGGAATGGAGAATAGGAATAAGCAGGTAAGCAAGTGAGACGATCAGTTGCAGAAAAACAATCAGGCAAGAGGAGAGAAGCAGGTGAAAAGGTAAGGGTGATCTCTAGAGTAGAAATATTGTGGAGACTATGTGGTTAGTGGGGGGTAGGAGATAGTAGAGGATAAGGTAGAGGAGTCAGGCGTGAGGGAAGTAGGAAAAGGCAGAGGTCAAATATGGACTTGAAATGTCAGTGTTTGTTGTAGTCGAATAGTCAAAAAAGATGGTTATAGGGTCAGTAGTGTGAAGGGTGCCACCTAGTGGCCTAGGCAGGAAGGATAACAGACAGAGCAAGCAGGGAGTTTGCCAAGACAAAATAAGCTCAGGGTAGAGAGAGAGAGGTTCCCCAAGGACAAAAGCAGAGGAGAGGAGGTAAGGAGAAGGGATCTAAAGTCAGACTTGGAGGAGGGAGGGGCTGCTGATAAGCCTGGTAGGGGAGCAAATATACCCTGGACAGTAGTGTTAAGCAGTACAAGAATAGGACATACTTCCAAAACGGTCAACTCTGGGAAGCCAGTCTCATGTGGGAGAATGTAAAATCCTATGCAGGAATGGTGCTTAAATATGATGTCCACAGGGCTTCTTTGGCTAGGGAAGGACAGGAACCCAGGTATACAGTTTCCAAAACGGTCAACTCTGGGAAGCCAGTCTCATGTGGGAGAATGTAAAATCCTATGCAGGAATGGTGCTTAAATATGATGTCCACAGGGCTTCTTTGGCTAGGGAAGGACAGGAACCCAGGTATACAGTTTCCAAAACGGTCAACTCTGGGAAGCCAGTCTCATGTGGGAGAATGTAAAATCCTATGCAGGAATGGTGCTTAAATATGATGTCCACAGGGCTTCTTTGGCTAGGGAAGGACAGGAACCCAGGTATACAGTTTCCAAAACGGTCAACTCTGGGAAGCCAGTCTCATGTGGGAGAATGTAAAATCCTGTGCAGGAATGGTGCTTAAATATGATGTCCACAGGGCTTCTTTGGCTAGGGAAGGACAGGAACCCAGGTATACAGTATGCGGGATATCTACTCCCAGCCCAAGGAGACACAGCAGCCCACAGAGATTTAGTCAAAACCATTCAAACCTGTCCTGCCTTTTCTTTTAAAGTTGGCAGGATGGTCAAATGGTCATTTAAGCCCAGAGGGAAGTTTGCAGCTAATAGTTCTTTTTTATTTAAGACATTTTGCAAATCTCCCCCCCTAGCTTCAATGTAGACAAGACCAAGAATAGCAAATTTAAAACCACAAAAGTCAGCACATTGTGTACTATGTATAAAGCATTAGTTTCCTTTTTATTTTTCATGTCATATAAATGTTCATATATCCTAGTTTTAAATAACCTCTCCATCTTTCCAACATAAAATGATGTACAAGTGCTGACTTTTGTGGTTTTAAATTTGCTATTTTTGATCTTGTCTACATTGAAGCTGTGGGGGGGGGAGATTGGCAAAATGTTTTAAATAAAAAATAACTATTATGGCAATTATGACTAGCTGCAAACTTCCCTCCAGGCTTAAATGACCATTTGACCATCCTGCCAATTTTAAAAGAAAAGGCAGGACAGATTTGAATGGTTTACTATTTAATATTTTTTCAAATAAAAAAGTTTTTGTTTGGGGTTGTTTAATATGCCTTTGCAATGATGAAAATTTTGACTAAATCTCTTTTTTTTGTAAAATGTATAATATAAATGTATTAGAGCAGGTTTTTAGTGGTGTTTTTAACTAATATGTATTTAATATTCATGAAGTGAGTTGGATACTCATGAACTGATGATTTATTGTTTAATTATTGGGGGAAGGGAGAACTAATCACTGTAAAGTATGTAGTATTTAAACTTACTCTGTTTGATTTTTTTATTGTGCTGATGAAGACAACTGGTATTGATGAAAGTGCTAAACCTTATTTGCAATACATTTTATCTGAGGACTCACAACATTAGTGCTCTTTCTTTGGTTTTCAAGTTTTTTATCTGAGCATTATTGCACCACTCTTTTTGGTTTTGGTGTTTCTGTTTGTGGTGCTGGTTCTCATGGAGTCCCCAAAAGCCTTAAACTTTTCACCTATTTTCGACTCTGGGCAACAAGCTGAACTTTTACTCATTAAAAAAGATGTGGCCTAGTTGAAGGGGGAGCTCACTCACCTCATTGAGTTACTCTCTCAAACACAGAATTGTGAATCTGGGTGTTCTACAGCTACTAACTTTCCGAAAAAGGGTAATGCTTGTTCTGATAAAGAGAATTCAGCTTGCAGCCCTAATTCATCATCTTGCCACATTAAGAGGTATGGTGATGTCATCACGACAGTACAGGTTCATCATGGCGAACCTGAGCAGTGTTTTTCCTGTGAAGGCAGTAACATATCCGAGACTAGAGATGGTTCCACTCCTTTTTCTCTTGGGAGCGTTGCAAAAACCAACTGTGCGGTGCATTTTGGTAATGAAATTGAGGTCATTTCAGATGATAATCTAAATCCAGCACGCCAATGTGAAAAACATTCAACAGGTACTACTGCTTTGAACTTAGATATTGTTGTTAAAACTGTTCACTCCGATAGAGTGTATAATTCTAATGGCAAGGAAAATATTCAACAGGGTACGAACACAGCTCCTTTATGTGCTTGTAAGGTGACTGATAGTGCTAAAGAAAGTCTGTTTGGGGAATAAAGTTAAACAACACTACGGCACTTTGGTTAAGAAGCATTTTTTCTTTTTCTAGCCCCAAAGCAGCAATAGAGACATTCAATAATAAAGACACTGGTCACTTTAGATTTAAATCTTTAAAAGACATGATTTACACTTTTGAGAAGAGGTTATTTAAATTCAAGATGTGTCAAATGGAGATTTGTTATATGAATGAATGTATCAGGAACGAGGTGGTTCCGCTGGGGTTAAGGGTTTTTAAATTCCCTTTTGGGATATACTATAATACTGAAATTATCAATGTGTTTACCACCATGTTTGACAAGTGGGGGTTTGAACTACTTAACAAGAGTATATTTTATTATGAACAGATGGAGAAAAGGCTCCATAAGGAAGTCGATGATTTAAATGAAATGATTTTTAGTGACTTATTATTTACACAGTATGAGGGATTTTATTATAAGATTATTTGTAGGGTGGAAAAGAAATGTGACAATATTTTTAATAAGAAAGTGAAAAAGTTGGATAGAGATTATAAGCAGTGTAAGCAATGCAAAGTGTACCCCATTGATAAACTGGCTTTTAGTTATGAAGGCAAGGATGCTTATGCACATTTAACACAACATGAAGAGGAAAATACAGACAATGTGAATTTTGAGTTGTTGGGTGAGGACGAACATTCTATTGAAGATGAGGGGGGAAATTTGGTGGATTACAAGGATTTTCCATTACAAGACGCCCAGAAAGAATAGCCAGTCGGAAACAAGAGACATACAAAACTTACAGCAAAGTAGCACAACAATATAATTGTTTCCCCAGGTGGTAGAAACACCAGTTTTAGTGAAACAAGTTAGTAACATTCAGCACACATTAAATGGGTTTCATATATACAATTATACTGACAGAATTATTTCTGAGGAATTATTTTCCTTGTTTTCTAAGGGGTTTAAATTTGTTCCCACCAAGATTCCAGATATAGCAGAAACACTGGTGGATATACAACTCTATCTGAGAAAATTAAATTTAAAAATAATGTTTTCAGACAAGGATGGTAATAATTCCACCAATTGTTCTAATAAAACACTTAGAAAAAGTAGTACTTTTAATCCCCCTCTCATCCACTTATAACTACCTTTGAAAAAAACTGTTAAAGAAGATATTTATAAAATGTGGGGAGAGAAAAGAAGAATATTTTGTAATTTACGTAAAAAGGAAAAAAAGTTTATTAAAGGATTTAAGAGAGGACAAGAGTATACATATCATGACACCTGATAAGGGTGGAGGCCTTATATTGTATAACTCTGAGGATTACACCAACACTATGCAGGCTATTTTGTTCACTATTGAAAATTACTCTCCATGTTCTAGGAATGAAATACATATTTCTTATGAAAGGGTGGATAGTTTTCTATATGAATATGTTATGGACCAGAGGGTTTCCAAAGAAGACTATGATTTTCTTTTGAATTTACACCCTAAAATTCCTGTTTTTTTTCGGTATACCGAAAGTACATAAGAATGTTGAAAAACCATGCTTTAGGCCTATTGTAGCAGCTGCAGGTTCCAAAACACATAACCTGGCTGTATATGTTGATAAAAAAGTTAAGCATGTTGTAGAGCAGTTCCCACATTTGGTAAAGGACTCCTGGGACTTCCTTGGTCAACTAAAAAGTGACTTGTGGTGTCCAAATTGTATTTTCCTTACTATAGATGTTCAGGATTTGTTTTCCAGTATTCCTAAACAGGAAGGCTTAAGCTTCTTTGAAGAAGTGCTTTTTACTTGTTCTTTTTTGCCCCCTGATGAGATTAATTTAATATGTGAATTTATGAGTCTCATTTTGGAGAACAACTATATATATTTTGAGGGGGGATATTTTCAACAGGTAAAGGGAGTGGCGATGGGAGCTGCCTGCACCACTTTGTATGCAAATTTAGTTTTGTTAGGTTGGGAAAGAGAACATTCTTTAAAAGTGAGTTTTTTTCTAATGTATTATTTTATAGTAGGTTTTTGGATGATATTTTTATTTTATGGAAAGGAACTTCTGAATCCATACCATTATTCATCCAATATTTAAATTAAACTACTAATTCTTTTAAAATTCCCTTTTGATTCTCATGAATGAGAATTAATTATCTAGGCACCAAGATAATAAAGGACCAGGATAAATTTATTTCTAGAATGTATCGTAAAAAAAACTTTTGTTAACAGTTACTTACATTTTGATAGTCATCATCCTATATTCCAAAAGAAAAGCATTATCAAAGGTCAGGCCATCAGGGTTGCCAGAATGATGTCCTCAAAAAATGATGTAATTCAGGAATTTGTATATTTGAAGGACATGTTCCTTGAAAGAGGCTACCCTGGTGAGTTTATTGACACTATTCTAACAGGAGTATTGGATGATTGGGGTAAAAGGTATATACCATTATTGGGAAAGGAACTTAATAACATCAACAATACCATGACAGTTATTGAGAATGAGAACAAAATTGATTTTCAACAGGCATGTGTTGTTCAATATAGTCCGCTGTATCACCAAGTGAAAGAAATATTATGTAAAAATTGGAATATTTTTAAAACCAACAGTGAAGTTTTCCAGGTAGTGGGTGATAAACCTATTTTGTCAACTAAAATAGGACCCAATATAAAGTCAGTCCTGGAGAGGGGAACCAATAATCAAGGTGTACAGGTGAAATTTAATGGGAGCAGGCCTTGTGTCCGATGCTCCTATTGTTCATATATTTTACAGGATAGTTCTATTAACATTGATAATCAAAACAAAAGTATTGTATTTTTGAGAAGGGGCAATTGTCTTTCCAGTAAGCTGGTGTACATTGCTAGGTTTAACACTTGTACATCATTTTATGTTGGAAAGATGGAGAGGTTATTTAAAACTAGGATATATGAACATTTATATGACATGAAAAATAAAAAGGAAACTAGTGCTTTATACAAACATAGTACACAATGTACTGACTTTTGTGGTTTTAAATTTGCTATTCTTGATCTTGTCTACATTGAAGCTAAGGGGGAGATTGGCAAAATGTCTTAATAAAAAAGAACTATTATGGCAATTAAGACTAGCTGCAAACTTCCCTCCGGGCTTAAATGATGACCATCCTGCCAATTTTAAAAGAAAAGGCAGGACAGGTTTGAATGGTTTACTATTTAATATTTTTTTCAAATAAAAAGTTTTTGTTTGGGTTGTTTAATATGCCTTTGCAATGATGAAAATTTTGACTAAATCACTTTTTTTTGTAAAATGTATAATATGAATGTATTAGAGCAGGTTTTTAGTGGTGTTTTTAACTAATATCTATTTAATATTCATGAATTGAGTTGGATATTCATGAACTGATGATTCATTTAATTATTGGGGGAAGGGAGAACCAATCACTGTAAAGTATGTAGTATTTAAACTTACTCTGTTTGATTTTTTATTGTTCTGATGAAGTCAACTGGTATTGATGAAAGTGCTAAACCTTATTTGTAATAAATTTTATCTGAGGACTCACAACATGAGTGCTCTTTCTTTGCTTTTCAAATTTTTTATCTGAGCACTTTTTTGGTTTTGGTGTTTCCTTGCAACATTGTTTTTGGAAGACAGTTCTTTTGTTAGCTCTTGCTTCTACCAGATTGGTGCCTGAGTTGCAAGCCCTTATGGCTTCTCTGCCTTTTTTGATATTCCATGAGGACAGGGTGTCCTTGCGTACTAATTCTTCTTTTATGCCTAAGGTGGTTAATGAGTTGTCACTTAAACAGTCTATTAATTTGCCTACTTTTTTTCCTCTTTGCAATCTGACACTGAGAGGGTGCTGCATACCTTAGAAGTGCATAGACAGCTCAGATTTTATTTGGATAAGACTAAAGCTATCAGAAAATCGGATCTGTTGTTTGTTTCTTTCATCCTAGGTATTTAGGATTGGACCTTTCCAACCAACTATTGCTATTTGGATTTCAAAGGTTATTTATTTTCATTACATTTTCATGGCAGGTCTTACTTCTTGTCTAAAGGCTCATTCTACTAGAGCTGTGGCTTCTTCTGGTGTTTTTTTTCAATGGCTCAGACACTAATTCTATTATTGCAGCAGCTACCTGGAATTCTGTGCACACTTTTACCAAACACTACAAGTTGGATGGTCTCTCCAGAGCCAGAGCTGGTTTTGCTGCTGCTATTCTTCATGGCTTCTTGGGCTCTACTGCTGCTTCCTCCTCCCAGGTTTCTTCTTGAGCTTTGGCACTCCCCCATAAGTTATGAGCACTGCAGTGGTGAATGTAAGGACATAGTACAGTTGTATAAAATCTTAGCATAATGGTAGATGCCCTTTCCTTCACCTATGCAGTATTCACTCCCTTCTTCCATCCCCTTAGTCTTTTTTCCTTCCTGGGTGTGCAGGGTCTCTTTGGTTTTCCTTGAACTGCTGTCCCTACTGGGGCAATCAGTTCTGAGGATGGTACTCCTGAACATCACCTTTATACCCTACAATACAGGAAGAGTGTTTAGTTGACATTCAGCAAACCTTAAAGCAATGGTAGGCTTTGGTAGACTGGCCGGATGACAGGCTTTACAGCAGGGAATCCCATAAGTGATGAATACTGCAGCAGTGAAGGCAAGGACATCTCTACTGGTTTACATAACTGTACTTTCTTTGAGCAGAGGTGATGAAAGAAACATTTGTACTTTGTGATAGAGCAAACAAAGGCACACTGTTAAAGTGCCTTGTCAATGATTATTCTTGGCCTGAGAAACAGCAGTTGCTTGTTGTGATAATTGGTTAACCAACAGTGTAAGGTTACCAATGGAAGCTTTTATTTCTTGTTGAAACTGGTATCTGTTCATCTCAGTTTCACCTGTTTAATTATTCAGGCTTTTAGAGGCTTAATGTGTTATACATACTATTAATAAGTGCTTTAGAGTTTTTACTTAAAACGTATTTGGGCTATACAAAAATTGATTGTATTTTTATGATTTAATTTAATAATGTTTATGTTTTTTCAAAAAACTGTAAAGGGTCCTTTAAATTGCAGAGTGTACGCTCATCAACCAGCCTCTTTGTTAAGTTGACATGTGACTTGTTACTTGTATTTAAAGAGTTGTGTGCACAATGGCAGTTTTTTCTAACAAAGTCCATGTAATTTGGATGAAGGCGCTCATTATTGTGCTATGAAATAATTTTGGTTTCACTTCTGCCTCCTTCTTTTGGATTCTTGGTTGGATTACTTTATTTTTTGATACTTTGAATATGTTAATAATAATGTTAAAAACTATAATAAGAAAATACATGCATGAAACACGTACGTTCCTAACACTCTACAGCCATTAAGAACTTGTCAAGCAGGATCCTAATCATATTCATACAAGCCATAAATATAAATAAATAATTCATATCTAAAATTTTAATTATATCTATTAAATTAAACTATAATACAATCTCAAAAATACAAGACCATCTGCACTTTTTATATCTTGATTATTATTGTTTTGAACTTGCTTCCACCTTTCGCTTGTTTTTTGGAGATGTGGCATTACTTTCTAGACCAACATGAATAAAATTATTTCTCAAAAAACAGAAACATAAGAAATAATCTGGACTTGTTTACTGTTGCAACTGAGATGACCATTAGCTATAAGCAAACATCAATTTAGCAATGTCTTTTTTGTGGTACTCTCCAAGATTTATGGCTAGTGGTCAAAATACAACTGACCAGGTTAACTGTCTTTGTAGAGTTTGTAAAAAAAAAAGTAGAAACGAATAACAGTCCTTTCCTGTAACAATTAATCTGAAAGTGCACACTATCTCTGAATTACCTAAAGAATTCACAAGCACTTAAGTAAAAGAAAAACATATGGCTGTGCAGTTTAAATAATGAAATATTTATTTTTCCTGTTCAACCTATGTTCAGCTGAGGTACACTAGAGGGAATTAAACATCTTCAATGTTTTTAAATCAAGAGATATATATCAGAAAAGATAAAAAAAAATGAAAGGAAAAAAAAAACAGTTTCTGTAGGGGACAAGTCCTCCTGAACTCCACAAGTGCAGATTTTGCGCCCATTCCCCTGTGAGCTACATACCAAATCCATGTTCACAAAGCAGTGTGGAGAAAAAAAATGCAGTACTTTTATTTTATTTTATTTTATTTTCAGTTTAATAACACCATAGGTGAGCCGATCTATTGACTCTTTTCAATTTTGACTGAAAATGCATTTGTACAAAAAGGAAATTAAGTCAAACTGTACTATATAGTAGTAGTTATACAATTTACACTGTTGATGGACTTATGTCAATATGCACACAGATGCAGGAATTATAAAATAACGGTAATGGTAAATATATGCAGTAATTCCAGTATAAAGACTTTACAATGTGTTAGATCTTCCTTAATAACAGCATATGCAAGATGAATATTAAAGGTTTACATGTACTGGATTTAAGCGTCTATATCATGTTGTCGAAAGACGAAAATGTCAAATGGCAATATGATCGGAAATGCCATACATTTAAACTGTTCTTGTGGGGGGGCTGCGCCCCCCACACCCTGCCACTACTTATATATACCAACCCCCGAGATCGCACTACAGTGAGGAAAGGGCAAATTTCCTGATCCTCGCTGTACCACGATCCCGCAACAACACACTCGATGTATGGCATTTACGATATTGCTGTTCGACATTTTCAAAATTCGATAACTTGAAGTAGACCCAGATTAAATGCAGGTATTTACTCAGTGTCTCAGAATCATAGTATCATAGGAGGTTACTATGCTATCGGCCCCAGGGCCTTACAAGCCTAGCCAGGTTCAACCCGTGTTCCCAATTGTATCAGGTACAAGCAGACACTAAAATCATTTAGGTTAATTTTTTAATAAAGTTTACAATCTTTCCTGAAGGATGTTAAGGAGCTGGGTTTTTTTTATTTTTTTTCTTATCACCTTGCAGATGGCATGTCCCATAGTATAAGTGTCATAGCTCTCAACCTCTTGGCACAAGAAATCTGAACAACACCTAAAATAATGAGGCAACAAAGACACAAAAAGAGGGACAAAGTTTAAATATTGTTCTTATAATCTTAGAAAGTTGTTAGAATTCCACTATTTGTGGTAGCTTGAATTTGCTGAGAGACATGGTCTGAAACTGAAATGATGTAATTCTTTAGTGACTTCAGTCCTCAGTGATTTGCCAGAAAACCACAAATATTATGAGGAACAGACTAAAACAAATTCTGTGAAAATCTGGACAGTTAAAAGTAAATAAATGAAGCAGTCCAGCCTTCAGTCTGGTGCCAAAAAGTTTAATCCAAGTAAAATCACAACGGATAAGCGCTTTCATCTTGAAACCCAAGACTTCATCAGATAACCAGTTGCTCATTCATACCCCTTATATACTGTTCATTAAATACCAATTAAATAATTAAATAATAATTTTGTCCTTTAAACGTATACACACACTAATTAAAAAACTTGCAGTATATTCCCATAAATTCTGTTACACCAAAGAGGCTTTCACTTTTAAAACAGGTTTAACAACGTTACAACGTTTCCATACTGGCGTTTTTATTTGTGTGTAGCGACATTTATTTGTGGAGGGAAGTGTTAATGTACTGCATAAACGTAGTGATGTTTGCGATTTAAACGCTCAGCAAATGCCATGTGTTTGATGTTATAATTCTGTTTTATACTTGAAGCTGACGTTTCTCAAAGGCTACTAGCTGCATTTTGAAGAAGCGTATCTGACTAATGTAACATACAACGCCGTTGAAGTTTGCAGGCTAAATTAGTTGTTGTAGAAACGCTAACTTCCATGTGCTTATAATATTGATTACGTTTTGCCCTGTCTATCTTTGAAAGTGCTTCTAACTGTTACATAATGTATGATGTCTCTCTTTTTAATATAGACTTATTAACTGTCTTTGACTGCTATTAAGGAATAAAGTGTTTTATTACTTATTCTTTGACTGCTATTAAGAAACAAGGTGTTTTAATAGTACTAAAAGCTATTTTTCTTTCAACTCTCTCTCCTGTTTTATAGCTTTCTTCCCAGAGTTACCCCTGTGACTTAAGCCCGTGAGGACACCTAAAACCCACCTAATTAATACAGTTACCTTATTTTGCTCAAGCAAAATCAACCTACTCTGCTGCCTCATCTCCCTTTTTTCTGGACTGTGCACCAAGAAGAAGCTAAGGAAGCATGTGTAACTGCTGCTGAACCCTTACTACCTTACTGTTTCAGCCTTGATAGCTGTTATTTAGTACACTCCTCTGCCAGGATAGCCAGCAGCCTTAAATATCCCTTATTCTAGTCTCTATGTTCTCTTCCCCCCCACTTACACCAACCACTATCTTGTTTAGTTCTATTTGGCCCTGAGGATATCCTAGTGGAGTAAGGTGTATTTTTCTACCTAACCACCTGGTGACTCCCTTCCCCAAATTGACTTCACTGCATGTATTGTAGGTATTCTCTCACAGCTCTAACCTTCCCCCTTCCCACTGTATCTCCTAAGCTCTATTACTTCACTCTAGCTGTAACATCTCTTTTCCTACTCACTCGCTCTAGTTTCTCATAGTTCACTGTCATCCAACACACCCAGGTCTTTCCTCCATTCTAACTTACCCCTCTGCAAATAACACCTTACTGATAGACTCTCACAAACCTCCTCTTCAGACCTCTCTGGTTCTTCCCGCTCCGTTCGCCCTGCGGGCTCACTCCGCTCCCCTACCCTACCCCCAAATCCCACCCACCCCCAGTGCATCTACCTTTATTTTCCCCATAGGCACACCCACAGTGATTCTTATCCAACCATCTACACTATCTGTACATCTACCCCTCCCCTTTCCACCCATAAAATTTTTACTTACCCACCACAGCTATCCCTCCTACTCCAGTAGAATTCCTCTCTACTTGCACTAGACTCCACCCCACTCCTAAACCACACCCACTCCATTCCAAACTCTATTTCCCACTTCTACTCTTATACTCCTAACTTTACCTGGTCCTACACTAACATAACTCTCTTGTATTCATAAATATTTTATCAACAGCATATCAACTCTACATATTCCACATTCCACTATGCCTACAAAATCCTCATTCATCTCCTTATTTCTACTTCTCCTGACTCTATCATATCTTTACTATATCACCCAACCCTTAAACTTTCACCATGCTCAACCTCTCCACACTACTAACCACCTTAACTCTACTCTACCAGACTCATATACTCCTATTTCTCCTCATCTATATCCTATAAATAACCTCCTACTCTTCCCATACAAATACATTACCCTCCAAAAAATGTTTCCCCCATTGTTACTATCAAACTCCTTAAATCCACAATAGAATCCAATCACAAACTGTCCATCGACCTCTCTAAGCCACTCTTATATCTAATTTCTACTCTACTATCCGGTGATATCCATCCCAACCCTGGCCCCTCCACAGTTTCCTCTACAGATAAGTCGATCCTATTTACTTCTTTTAACTCCCAAAGCATAGTAAACAAAGTTCCACACCTTCATGCCTGGCTTGTTCATAATAAACCGGATATCCTAACAATCTCAGAAACTTGGTTAAAACCCTATATAAAAGACTCTGAAATAATTCCGTCAAACTATTCAATCATCAGAAAAGACAGGCCCCATAAAAAAGGCGGTGGAGTAGCTCTCCTATATTCATCCTCATTATCAGTTACCCCCTATAACAAACTCATTCCACAATTCAAAAATGCTGAACTACTCCTCACATCTCTCCAAATTAACTCACATAAACACATTTGTATAGCCTCACTCTATATCCCCCCAGGAGAGAATATTTCTACACTTGAGGATATCCTTTCCTGGCTCTCTAACAACATTAGCAATGAAACAATAATACTTGGTGATATGAATATTAACTGGGCCTCCATTCAGTCCTCTAAAACCCTCTTAATATCAACCTCTACAACTTTTCACAACTTATCAAATCCACTACATACCCTCTAAAACCCTCTAATGGCAGTATTCTAGACTGGATTCTAGTCTCTCACCCCACTATTTCTCTGACAGTGGTACTCTACCTGATCCCCTTGGTGACCACATACCCATCTTCACACAGCGACTCCCATTACACCTGCACTGTACCCATAATTGTATTACTATCCGTGAACCAAAAAAAGTTTGATCCTACAAGCTTCTCAAACTCTCTAAAATCCATAAATTGGAACTGCCTAAAAACTTTATCTCTAGACAACGCAGTTGCCCACTTCAACTCAATTTTCCTACAAATACTTGATTCTCATGCACCCTTAAGGTCTAAGAGAATTAAAACTAAAACAGCCCCCTGGCTGTCCAAAAACACACTAGCATCCATGCGACACAGAGACAAAGTCTGGGCATATTACCAGAAAAACAAATCCCCCCTAGTCGAAAAAGAATATAAAACTCTCCGAAACAGGGTAAAAAAACTTATAATTTCCGATCGACAAAACTACTTCTCCACACTCCAAAATAGCAGCAAATCTAACCCTCAGAAATTCTGGAAAGGTATCTCTACTCTTCTCAACCCTAGTAAACAAAACATCCCCACCCCAGACCCAAACACTCCTGACCTAGATCTCGCTACACAATTTAATTATTTCTTCATTGAATCCATTTCCAAATTAACATCATCCTTCTCTAACACCACTACACCCTCAAATATTCCCCCACCCTCTCTCCCCAGTACTCTACCCAGTACAACCTCCACCCCCACATCTCCACTTACCAACTTTACTCCCTCCACTTTTTCTCCTCCTCTAACTACTTCATCAACTGCATCTGCCCCTAACTCACCCCCCCTGCACACTCTTCCTCTTTCTCATTTAAACCTATACCCACTTCCACTATAAAGAAACTCCTTCTGAAACTGAAGCCATGTACTAATGCTCCTGATAACATCCCTTCCTACTTTCTTAGCATAGCTGCTGATGCACTTTCCTACCCTATTAGCATTTTAATTAACCGCTCTATCCTAGAAAGTACAGTGCCCCAAATCTGGAAAAAAGCCTACATCATCCCTTTGCACAAAGGAGGTAACAATAACAATGTTACTAATTTCCGCCCCATTGCTATCCTATCTCCTATCTCTAAAATCTTAGAAAAATGTATTCATCTTCAACTCCTTCCTTACCTTCTAGAAAATCACCTACTAACTCCCACCCAACATGGTTTCAGACCTAATCACAGTACTATGACTGCCCTCCTCTCCTTCCTTCAAACTATTAACAAAGCACGTGACTCTGGCCAAATTGTTTCTACCATACTACTTGACCTCTCTAAGGCCTTTGACACTATCTCTCATAACCTGCTACTAACCAAACTCTCAGGGCTTAACCTATCTCCTCCTCATTGAACTGGTTCTCCAACTACTTATCTAACAGATATCAAGCAGTAATATGGAAAAAGCCACTTCATCATTTCTAAATACCCTACTGGGGTACCCCAAGGGTCCATACTGGGTCCCTTCTCTTTAACATATTTGTAAATGATTTCCACAACTCCATTCCTTTCTCAGACATCATCCAATACGCAGATGATTCCACTATTATATGCTCAGCCTCTTCTATCCCTCACTCCAAAACTGACCCAAGAAGCTTTCACAACCACTGAGCAGTGGATGAAAAGAAATCATCTTGCTCTAAATGCCTCTAAAACCAAATTAATGCTATTCTCCCCCTCTAAAACTGTCTCCTTCAACACAAACATTTTCACTATCACTAGTCAAAATAATTCACCTCTGGAACTACTGTCAGAGACCAAGCTACTCGGGGTCCAAATTGATAACCAACTCAAATTTAATTCTCACCTACAGCTAAATATCAAAAAAACCCACCAAAACTTGGTATGCTGTACCGCAAAATAAATACCTCACACCTGCTGCCAAAATCACTCTCTCTACTTCATTTCTTATCCCTCCCTTCTCTATGGAGCCCCACTCCTAACTAATCTACAGTCCTCCCTAAAAACCCAACTTTCCTCTTGCTATAATAAAATCGCAAAGTTTGCTACCAACCACAAGTCCTCCTCACACCACTGTTCCTCTCTCCACATACTAAAATGGCTAGAGCTTCCTAACTATCTCTCATACACTCAACTAACTCTTGCTCATAAACTCATTTTCAACTCCTCTCTCTGTCCCTCCCTCTCATCAACTTTCAAAATGCACCTTCCTGATAGAACATTGAGGTCCAACAATCAAAATCTATTAGAAATCTATAAACCCACTCGTCCCCCAGGGAAAAATCTTCTATCCTTTGTCCTTGCCCGCCTTTGGAACTCTCTACCATCATCCATCCACACCACCCCCAACCACTTCATTTTTAAAAGATCTCTTCATTCCCACCTAGTATCCAAGTGGGAATGCTCTTGCTCCCATCCCTCATAGCTAATTTACTTGCAATTGCCATCTTCCTTCTTCACCTTGATTCCTCTTGCATCTTACCTGATTATTTACTCATAACTAATATACACTATCATATCACTTTATAGGGAAATCTTCACTAGCCCTCACCTCAAAATACTTCCTTCATAAATTTCTGTTATTTCTCAGAAACTTGTTTCAGTATTTTGAATATGGTATAAACTCAAAATTTTCATGTATTATTCTTTATAATCTATAATCTATTAATTTTATCTAAACTTTTGTCATAGTTATTTCTTCTGTGTTTATTTGAAATTGTTTGCTGGTGTCAAAATACTTTGGATTATTATATAATTTATAATGTGTTATAGTTTTTGTATAACTAGTATGAATCACGTTTTGTAACATACTTAGTTCTGGAGCTTTTCTCCCCAGGACTCCATTGAAAACGGGTTATTTGACCCAATGGACTATCCTGGTAAACCAACTGCAAATAAATAAATAAATAAATAAAATAAATAAACAGTAATATAGTTTTTCAAACCTGGAAATACATAGATTTCAATCTAAGTTGCTATTTCAACTGTTTATTTAAAACAATATTCTTCAAGTGTGTGCATACCTTTAAAGGACAACATTAATTGGATTGAACCTTTTGGCACCAAACTGAAGGCTGGACTGCTTCATTTATTTACTTTTTACTAGTTTTATTACTTTCTTTGAGCTAAAATCTGGACAGTTGACAGGTATAAGTTTACAGGACCTCAGAAAAATGCAGTCAAAGAAAGCTGATGAAAAAACATTCAGCCAAGAGTCACTTATTTGAATGTAGCACAGAAAAGAAATCCCCAAGATTCACTAATCTTCCGTGTAAGACTAAATTAGTCTTACACGGAAGAGCCAGTCTAAGAGTAACACGGCAGTGCGCCATGCATATTAATGAGGGTGTGCTGCCTCAACTCTAAAACTAACACGGAGCGTGGACGAGTGTAGGGGGCATGTCAGACTGCCTATCAGTCCAAAAATCCATGCCCCTGCAAGTTTGAAACACGGGAAATGTCTAGTTACATGAGCGAGTCCGCTCACATGTGTACATTCTAACACTAAACTCCCCCATATATTAAACCCCTTACAAATATAAAAAGTAAAAGAATTTTTTTTTTTTATTTCCGATATAGCTGCCCGTATTTGCGCGTGTTTGCGCGGGTTTGCCCATTGCTTAGCTACAGTTAGCAGTTTAGACACCGAAGAGGATAATAAGAAAAATATATGCAAATTAAGCAAAATAGTGATAGCGTAGTGGTTAGAGCCTTCGCACAAAGAGGAGGCATTCCCAGTTCGAGTCCCACCACTATACTTTTCATTTTCTGTTGGAAATCTGTATACAAAAATATTTCCTAACATGTATTATTTATTTAGTTTTGTAAAAAGCATTAAAATGTTATATGTAGCAGTGAACAAATTATATATATATATATATATATATATATATATATATATATATATATAGGAAGGTGACATGGTTATGCATACTGATGCATGAGTAAATCATTTTAAGCAATGTAAAGCACTGCTAAGCACATTTTACCAGTATTGAGTATATTTATATTTAATTGCTCGTAGTTGAGCACTGCGTTAACTAGCACAATGTCTTTGCGCGGAGCTGCGCATCACGCAAACTAGCACAAGCAGAACATGTTTGCACATAGCTGAGCACCGAGCTAACCAGCGCAACATCAGGCAATGTCGAGCAATGTTGGACAATGTCAGGCAATGTCGAGCAATGCTGAGCAACGTCAGGCAAAGTTGAGCAAAGTCGGCTAAATACTGCCACACCTCCTTCACTTTACCTTAACCATTGAGGTCTGGCCAGTAGGAAAATAAAAAACAGTGACAGGGCTCAAACTCAGGATACTGTGCACTATAGTCACAGTACATAACCACTAAGCCATGACAGTATTTCATAACCATGCACTTTCAACAGACACATATCTATCAAAGGAATATTAAACATTGCTAACATCAGCTAAGCAGGTGTTCCCACAGCTGAGTTTTTCCAAACTGGTCAATCACAAATAAGTGCAGGAAATGAGGCATATTTAAGCTCCACAGGCGGGAATACTTGCCATAACTGGTTGTAGCTCCCTTCTGCAGTCAACATGGCCAGGGTTGGAGAAGGCACTCGATTTCGAGCGCAATGTTGGGGCATTGAGGAGACCAAAGTAATGGTTTGGCTCCTTGCCTACAATCAAGAGGAAAGACTCTTGCGGGGGCCAGTACCAGGGCACCCAATACAAAACAGAGGCTTGGAACTGTCTAGCTTGTGATCTCACCAGTGTCACTGGCGTTCCTCAGACTGGTGAGCAGGTTAGGTACCATTACTCTGACCTGAAGTGACGCAAGGAGGATCAACTGGACCAGTGGATCCAGGAGGCCTGTGGGATGGCAAATGCCCCAGTACTGAGTAAGTAGCCATTTTATTAAGTATTTAAGAATTGCTATTCTTGTCTATACTATGAATAGGTATGTCTCATTATCACTGCATTTACTTCACAGCTGCAGGTGTCCAGGCTATGAATCAGCAAGCCCATGAAGATAGGCTGCAAAGGCTGTGTCACCAGGCAGGTTAGTAATTATAACAATAAGAGCCAAGAAGAAAAAATCCAACCAAAAAAAACAAAATCACGGATAGACTGAAACGTTTAATGAACAAACAAATAACGTAGTATACAAAAAATATTCCAGTAAGCGCTTTCGTTTAGCTCCTGCCAAACTTTTTCTTTCTTTTTTTGGAAAAAGTTTGACAGGAGCTAAACGAAAGCGCTTACTGGAATATTTTTTGTATACTACGTTATTTGTTTGTTCATTAAACGTTTCAGTCTATCCGTGATTTTGTTTTTTTTAGGTTAGTAATTATTCTGAATGTACTGTTATATAAAATAAATGAGAGAGCCTTCAAAAATGTGTTTTAACCCAATAAAGGTATAATAATTCTTTAATAATTATTCTGCATGTCCTGTTATATAAAATAAATGAGAAAGCCTTCAAAAAAGTGTTTTAGCCCAATAAATAAAGGTGTAATAATACTTTAATAAAGGTATAATTCCTGGAGTGCATATGTGTGATTTTCTTTGATATGCTGTTGTACTGTTGCATTTTAGAAATAGTACTGTTGTATTAAGCAGTGTTAGTTAACCCACACTTGGGTAGGCCCATATAAAGAGGATGAAGGGAGTGCCATGAGCTTTTATGCATATTTACAGCCCTTAACTGTTGGTTCATGCCCAGCATGTACAGGTTAATCGGGCACATGAGTAGCTTGGTATTGTGTTCCCCAGAAACGTCAGTGTGCTGCCAGAAATGTAGGGAGCTATTAACATATAACTGATAATTTCACCTGAACATATCTAGATAATTATATGAAAGTAGAGCTGTCAGTGTACCATCACAACAGTAGAGTGTGTGAGCAACTCTCAAAATATGTAGCAGTAACATCTGCATCCTGGACAGTTTGTATGTCAGATACAGCTCATGTATATAATGATCTAGCAAAATCCAATTGCACAATAGAAGGACATTGGGTAGTGTAATAATACATGTAAGGGACATATAACTGCAGTTAATAGGAATGTAGTGTAAACTATAAGGATATATAAGTTGTTAATTGAGCTATCTTTTCCACCCTACTGTATGTGCATAAAAAATGCAATTCCACACCTCAATGGGTATGTCTAATCTCAAAACATTTGTTGGGACAGATGTCCTATTGGTTTATAAATATTTGCATTCATTTCTATGCATGTGCCCTGTTCAAATACCACAATATTGGTGGTCTGTTGCCATCAATTAAACATGCATGCTGTTGTAATGTCCACTATTGTTCTATATATGCATGTGTTATGCTTGCTTGTCAACTGTTGAAACTCTGGTGTGTTGGGATAATGGGAATAATTCTGCATGCTGTTATAACTAACTGGGAATGCTGTTGACTGTTACTAACCCATATCTTTATTAAATTCTCCAACACATAATTCGTATGGGAAGGCCGGTTCCAGCAGACCCACCTGTCCCACCTCAGCTGGCCATGGCATCTGGCACCAGCAGGTCTGGTGCCCAGCCTGGGACCTCCTCCTCTGTTGGCCCTGTGCCACCTTTGGGTGGAAGCACTGCAGGGGATGGGGCTCGCCCCCCATGCAAGCATGGGCAAAGGAGGGCCACCTATCACCCTTCAAATGGTCCGAGCTGTGGTGCATAGAGAGATTGAGCGTTCTGTTGCAGAACCTCTACTCCAGCTTGAGGCATGAGTGGCGCAACTCCCTGGTCAGCCTGCCCCTCCTACACAGCCCCCAGCACAGCCACCCTCTGGGCTGTGAAGGTGCAGTGGTGACTGCCCATGGGTGGGGACCTCAGTTACACTGTTGCCATCTGTGTGCTCATGGGCTTGCGATTTCCAAACATCCCTCCCTGTCAATGGTGTTCGCCCACCACGTGTCATATTCTGCCCCTGTATGCATCTTGTTTGTCTTGTCTATTTACCTCCCCTACCTACCACCCCAAATATACCTACTTCCCCTACCCACATTCCACTCTCACCTGAAAAAAAAGGGGGCAATCTGCTCCCAAAAATAATTATGCCCCATACATAGCTGCCCATTTTGCAAACATGTCCCCTGGACACATAAAATGTAATTTAATTGGCATTACAACATACTTTGTTGTCCTCACCCCTCTCTCAGGGGATGAAGGTTTCATATTTACCTCCAAATTTATTCCATATGCACAGCTGTTGCTGTTAAAGAAATGGGCAGCTATGGACCTTCCCTACACCCATCCTGCACATCCTGAGCTATTTTCCCTACTGTCTTTCCCTCTTTGTGCCCCTTTTTCACCACTTTCCTATCTCCCCATTTTCTTTTCTTTCAAAGAAATAAGTGTGGGGGTTAGCAGGAATAAGCACTATTAAACAGTAGTTAGCAGGTTTGCGTGACTGTGCGCTTGTTTGTGCTTTGCTAAGCATCGCTAAGCATCACGCAAACCCACGCAAACCCTCTTACAACTGCTTAAAAGTGCTTTAGTCACTCTGTATGTGAGTGCCCTTGTTCTGCTCAGCGGCAAAATAAAACATCTCTGTCAGTCTTGAACCCAGGACCTTGTATACACTACACTGCATGAAGTACCACTAAGCCACGGTAGATATACAACAAGTTGGTGTTGAAATAAATATATCATGCATCAGAATGAGTGAATGTAAAGGAAAAATAGGAATGCCATACCACACAACTTGTTCTGTGGATCTTTACCAACAGTTGTTGTGGGATTACATTACATGACTGTGATAAGAGAAGCAGCCATTCTAGCAGGAAATAATGTTACACCATCACTTTACAAACCCCACACAGTATCACAGCAGGACAAACACTGGCATATATGTTTAGGGCAGAGGCCATACCTTCCGACTGTCCCTAATTTTCAGGGATGTCCCTGATTTTGAAACAAAATTTAGCTCTGTCCCTCTGAATACCTCCGAAAACTACTGACTTTGGCCAGAAAGTTGGTGAATTACATGTAATGAGTAATGACAATAATTAAGAGTTAGACACTTCTTTTACTTCAGAAAAGGTGTATTAATCCATATGCTCTGGTTCTCTCAAAGTCTCAACTTAATGGCACTAATATTTTAAAGGTGTCCCTGACTTTTTCTCTACTTTTCCTTGAGTCTGTTCAATTATGTACCTGAGTGTTTGAGAGGTTTGGCAGAGGCAGAAACACAGAGGCATAGCAGCCTTTCTGCTGTTACACACTGTGCAAATAGCTTTGGTAGGAGTTCCAGAAGCATACCCTTATGTAGGAATACAACACTGAAATACAAAAGGATGTAGCCATGTACTGGCAGCAACCAACTGTAACAATGCCATTGCGATTGTGCTGAAAAGACCTGTGTGGTGCACAGACAAAGAATAACAGGCTAATCTCTGGCTACCATGTGGATAGGTCCACAGTTGGGTGTTACGCAGACAGACTACTTGCCTTGATAAACTAACATGTAAACAACAACCCTGTAAGTCCAGCAAGATGAAATTCACACAATAATGGTACGCTCTCTGTACTTCTGCACCCCTACCCAAATGTAGAATATACCTGTGTGTGAAGGGTCTACCAAGGATGTAGGTAAGCATATTCACAGTACTGAAATGTGTCCAGTTTTCTTGAGCAGCTTGTGCTAATGTCAACACTAAAAAAGCACAAACTGTTTAGAACTGAGTAAATGAATATTCACAGTATAGCAGTTCTCAAACAATTCTTGTGCCAAAGGAATACATCTCAATAACTAACTTTGTATGGCAGTTAATTGTAAAATTTGAAAAGAAAGTACATCATCCCATGTATCTTGGGTTAGCATTTTGAGGGATGAGTAAATTTCTACACTGACAAGTGTGTACTGGAAGCAGCAACATTTAGGTCTGAGTACAAAATGTAAATCACTGGCTATACCCCTGGCTTCTGATATAAGAACTATACCAACCTTCTGTCTTAAACAATGATGTCCACAGCAAACAAGGATGATCTCCATCTTGGAAAGCTGAAAGGGCCATGCCTACCTGAGTTAGCAATTTATAGTACTGGGTTGCTATGACAGTGATTACTGCAATTACTACACAGCAGGCTGCATGCAGTTAGCAAATGGTGGCCACTAATTGGTGCAAAGGCCATCACATGCTCATGTGCAAATACCTACAAAAGCAGGCTGCAATCGCTGCCAACAAACTCGATCACTCTATTGCAGAGACTGACAGAGAGAGAGAGAGAGAGAGACAGAGAAAAGGAAAAAGAAAAATAAATAATACCAAATCATACAAAGGAAAGGTATGTGACACATATGTATTTACTGGCATGTAGTAGATGTTTTTGAAGAGTAGTCTACATAATGTGAACCATTCATATGTGGCAGCAGTACTTATCTATGCACAGATGTCCTGCTTAACTACTACTATGGACAATACAGTGTGTACCTGTGGGCAGTGGGACATACCTGTGAAAGGTGCAGCTCAGCATTAAATGTCAAAAATCTGATCCATGTTATCTGTGTTCTGTACAGTAGTGTGGCCAATCACTGTTGGGGGGATTAGTGCTGCCATTATATAAACATGGGTGTGACAAAGCAACACATGCATGATAGTCATATTAAAGTGTAGCTTAGCATTGGCAACTGCTGTAGCAGTCTAGTATGCATATCTAGCATTTGTAGCTATATATACCCCCTCTAATGCTAGTGTATGTTCACATGCGACACCTGTTTGTGTTGCAGCAAGGCCCAACAGTTCAGCTGTGAGGTCCAGGGACTTACAACAGTGTGGACCTTGTGTGTGTCTGCCACACACATATGGAGAAATATATATGTGTCATATATATTCACATCTGTATATATGCATAGAGCAGGGGACATATTGCAACTGTTTGTGACGGGTGGAGATATATATGTTGGTGAAGGTTAGTATGCACATATTTGTATGTAGGTTTAAGTGTGTGATGAACAAGACAGCATACAGTGCTGGTATATGACATGTGGTGGTTAAACAGTGTGGGTGGTTTGTTCAGTTTGCAATGTTGAAGGCAGTGAGGCCTGCTAATGCAACCTGGGCTGTGAACAGTGTCAATGCATTTATCACAAGACTGTGCGATATTATTACATTACTGTATACCTCACATCCTTTCTATAATTGATATTCCCACTATGAAAGGTGAAATGTTTATGTGCCTACATATATATGTATATGTACACCAATGGATGTGTATATGTATATATACATACATATATATATATATATATATATATATATATATATATATATATCTATATAGAGAGAGAGAGAGTCATATATACTCATACACACGTACATCTACTTGTTACAATAGATTCTCTGTACTGTTGACTGACTGTGATGGTCAATGTGTTTGTGAATACGTCAAAGATATGTATTTGTGGGATAGCTTAGTGGGAAACTGTTTATGTCATGGTATTATGGGTCCTTGCTTTGATCCCAGCAAAAGCTGTGTATTCTGTTGCTAGGCAGAAAAAGTGCTATGGCATACAGTGTGATTAAGTCCCTTGGTTTTAACTGGGATGTGTCATTGGAGGCTAAAGCACTACATCTATGATTATTGATTGGTACTGGTATTGAATCCAAATCCTGTGTGTACTGTAGCACTACTTGAAGCTCTGGGCCTGTACAGCAAAGTATGGGTGTGTTCACATTGCTTGCATCCACTGTTTTGTGTGGTCCCTGTATTCATCACAGATTACATTCCCCAAGATTAATGTATTGTAAGTACTGCACAAAGTACACACGTAAAGCTTATCTGGGTTGCCATACCTTTGTGTCCTGTAATTATGTCTGGTGTTTGTGGGTATGTCTGTAACATGTCCTCTGTCATATGTGTGGTAAACATATAACTGCGTATCTAGCAACATTTATACTGGACTACAGCAGTTTGCGATCTATATTCCCAATTGTGCACATATTTTGGCCACGGGTTTGCCATTAACAAGTTGTGTGGTATAATAGTAATACATTTACTGGACCTTACACTCATTGTGATGGATGATATATTACTTTACACATCAGCTTGATGTATATCTGCTGTGGCTAGATGGTGCATTGTGTTGCATACAGTGTGCCAGGTACTCTTGTATAGTCTTATATAGTGATTTTATTTTGTTGCTGTGCAGAACATGGTTCTTTAGATAGAGTGAGCCAGGCACTTTCAAGCAGTTGTGGGGTGAGCAGTGATAAGTGGTAGTTAGTTTTTCACTCTCAGTTAGCTAATAGGTTGCTATATATGGCAGTTCAGTGATATATGTACTGTATAATGTTAAATGTGCCATATGACTTGCTCAGACATATTTTTTCTTTATGTCTTCCAGAGATCATAACACATCACAGAAATCCCAGCTATAGTAGTGCTGATTGAGATCATTACTAGCTGTATGATTCAGCACTACAGTCTAATGTTCTCACGAACCAGCCAGAACCAGCAGGAGCGTACTGCAATGTGGCAAGATGTTGTCTGGAGGGTCAATGAGGTAGGCCTGCATAACCGGACATATGAGCAGGTATGCCACTACTCCAGTGATCTATTCAGACATGTCCGTCAGCATGTTTCTGATGTGTGGAGACAACAGCTTGCAACAGGAGGTGGTGTTAATATCCACCCCCCCCCCCTCACCAGAGTGGAGGAGCTGCTCCTGAGCCTTGTGGCACCTGCCCAACAACAACAGCAGCAGACATACACCATGATGAAGGTTGGAGCCATGCAGCAACCACACATGGAGCATGCAGGTAACATGGCATATCTGTAGACTACTGTTATCTGTATTGGTAGATCATGCATATGTGAGATGTGGAGTGTGTAGTTGTTGTACAATACTGCTCATCTGGAACATAATCTGTAGGCCTGTGAATGTAAACTGTTTCTCTACTGTAAGATTGCAAACACACAGTAGCAATGCCACAGTTGTGGCCACTGACAAACTGTCTCATCTCTATGTAGGTCCCTCTGGGATGACATCAAAGCAGTGGACAGATGCTGGTGAGTGTGTTCTACATTTATTATTGTAAATAAAAAGTGCATGTCATAGTTAAGGTGTAGGCAATGTACACATGTAACACACCTACCTATAATGCATGCTGTGCATGTTTGGTGTAAGACCACACACGTCCCACTAATGTGATTAGCTGCCTCAAACACATGAAATACCCAGATCATCTCAAACAAATGTGGCTACACTGTAGTGACCATTGGATAGGCAAAGTTGATACTCAACATGCACATAACATACACAACTATGACATACAAAGAGCATTTTAACATGCTACACATAAAGGATTCACAAACCCTCTGTAAAGACACACTCCAGTATTCAAAATCTCATCCACACATTACACATAATATACCTGAGGGGTAGAGGCCTATCATGGGGCATTTAAACACTCAACACACTACACATTCATGTCAGGGAATGCTCCTTATTGGCCTCCTTACAAACCCATGTAACAACTGGTTGTGAAATGGTGAATGTAGCCAAGGTAGTACAGTTCCGGTACAGCATGATTAGTGCTGGTTTGGGAAACATTTGTAGCCTTGAGTGACCACATGATGCTTCATGATGATGGCCTATGGTACTATACCCCATCCAGTTATTGTAACCATGATACTACACATAGCTTTCATTGCTATACACCTCAATGTTGTGTGTGTGCAAACATATGCACCTCTAAATGATATGCATACTAATCACCATTTGCGCAACTGACACATATATGTCTTGTGATGCTATTGAGTGGCTAGGTCATATGACACACATTGGGTATGTGTGATGTCTAAATATGCATTTGTGTTTTAGCATGCCATGTCATGGATGACACTGGCATGTCCACAATATGATCTACACTCACCATAACTACTGTACATTGGGTATGTGGACGAATGGTATTCCATCAATTATACATGCACCACTGATGATGTTGTGTGAATACTTATCATGCATGTGCTAAAACTGTGTCCACAATTATTTGCTAAAGACACAGATGCTGTAATCAGCATTAGATACCTATCTGACACACAGATACACATCCAGCCATGGTATGTAGACCTGTGAGTTATGGTGCGCAGCACATTAAAGAGTTTTGAATACTTGCACAGCAATGTTGTGTCCATATATGCATTGCATTCCAGGGGGAGGCCAATCACTTAATAACAAAACACATGCATCAAAGCCATGTATAGTGTTAGTAACAAGGACTGTCTACACTTGCACTGCATGCTGTTGAGCAACACATGTCCTGCATGCTGACATGTGTGATATGACTGTTTTGCTTGTGATACTGTACCCCACCATCACCTGCTATTGTGTATGTTCTGAGATTGCTGGTGTTTTGTGTGTGTGTGTGTGTGTGTGTGTGTGTGTGTGTGTGTGTGTGTGTGTGTGTGTGTGTGTCTGCTTTAGGGAGGAGTGTATTTGTATGTGTGCATGTGTGCACGTGTGCATGTGTCCAAGTGTGCATGTGCATGTGTGCATGTGTGCATGCATGTGCATGTGCGCATGTGTGCATGTGTGCATGTGCACATGTGTGCATGTGTGTATGTGTGCATGTGCGCATGTGTGCAGGTGTGCATGTGGTCTGACATCATGTTCAGGTCTTAAAGTGTGTTTCCTGGGAACTTGATGTCAATGGGACAGACAGTGATCATGAGAATAGGTGTGTTGAGGCACAGGCAGGTTTTTCAGGGTCTGTTGTTGGGCCACCAATTGACAGTACACAAGTCTCCACCCCATCCATGCACACAGTCATACTGCCTGTACATCCATCATCACCATTGCCCTTAGCTCAGGGACAGTGTATGGTTGGCACTGGCCAGGACAGTGTGGTATCTATGGCACATGTATCAGGACACAGCAGCCATAGCCAGATGTCTGGAATGGTACCACATAGGCAGATGCCCAGGGGTTCTCGTCAGAGCACTGCTGGTCATCATGCCCCTGGCAAATGTGCCACAACTCTTTTAACCACACGCATGTTCCAGGCTGTCATGGAGGCACAGGCATGAATGGAGCGGTACACCAGACAGGGACTAAGGGCAAAGAGGGCTCATAACACCTCTGTAAATGACAGTATCTGTGATCTAGCAGGAGCCATATGTAATTACACTGAGGTCATTGATAGACGTTGGGGTGAGATATTGGATGTCGTACACAATGTCATGTCCATGTGTCAGGACAGTGCGGGACGGTTGAGAAGTCAGCGTGGACGTATGCCAGCAACATCAGCAGCTGGAGGTTGCCATGGACGTCCAGCAAGGCACAGCCACTCCCGTAGTGCCAGTATCAGCCCCAGCAATGTTGGGGGGGGCTGACCATAGACCGTCCTAGAAGACCACGTGCACGTGGCTCTGGCCAGTCCCAGCAGGGACCTGGATCCAGTGGACATATGTCAACCTCTGAGGATAGTACCCAGTCTGGATTAGTACCTGATACTGTCTGTAGCACCCTTGCCAGGCACAGGTTCCATTATCCGTGGCCAGAGATGGTGATCTGTAAAGCCTGCCAGGTACAGTCTGTAGCTGTCCCACAAATCCCGTATATGGCAGCCACACAGTGGAACTGTGTGCATGCAGACACACACACACACATAAACCAGAAACCTTGGGCAAACACATACCCGCACACATTGCATTAACATTGGTTCATAACAGTACTCATGGCCCTCACACACACACACACACACACTCACACACACATGTCGATTGTATGGCTCATTGTAGGCCTCTGGTAAACCAACAACACACCCTGTGCATATGATGAAACCTGTGCCACCTCCTGTCATCTGTAACACTGACGCAGGAACAGGCTAACATGGTGCTGATGCACAGGGTGACTTTGATAAAGTATAGCAATGGTTGAATGTGTAGCATGTTGTCAGCCATAAAGTGTAATGATATTCTTGAAGGTGTAGCTGAGCAGGCATGATGCATTAAAGCTGTAATTATCAATGTTGTATTGTTTCCACCAGTGTTTATTCCAATTGTGTTTTGTTTGCCCATGTGCCACTTGGCTGATGTGTGTAGTTGTGTCAGCATGTGTTATACAGTGGACAGTAAGTGTGGGGTGTGGGCAGCACAGGTTTGCAGGTGTACATTTCTGAACATGGTGGAGGTGCACTGTCTGCATGTACGTCCATATTGGACACATGGGCAGGGTGACATGCCCTGTATTGTCCAGTGTTAACACTCCATAGTTTCTATTGGTAGCCAGTATGCATTGTACTACACACGTTTTGGAACTTATGTGTGTGTATGACACGGGTTGACACTGTGCTGTGGGTGATGCTGTTGTTCCCGTCTGTCATTGGTTTGCATTACTAAGGTTAACAGTGTCCCAGCTGCATAATCCTGTATTAATGCACACTGTTCACCTACAGGGTTGCATGGACTGTGCTATCACAAACACAAAAAATTCTCACTTATACAGTAAAAGTGCATTAGTCTCATGGACCCCTGCCATAAACTGAATATATAATAGAAGGTGTGATGTTATACCAAAAAAGAGTTACATACCAAGAAGGGATAACCTCTCTGGTCAGTATCATTTGGAAAATTCAAGTCCCTCAATAAGCATACAAGGCAAGCTTCAAAATACAAAATGGCAACGATTCCAAAGACAACACTAAAGCTGTCTTTACTGTTGTTCATAATCTACAGGGGAAATTTCAGATTGGGTCACAGTTAATGTAAATGGTCACAAAGTACACTTATCTGAGTGACATTACCAATTCCTTGTCAGACAGTTTGAATGTGGATTTCACCACCCTGTCGCTATACAAGGGCCACATTTCCAGACCTGCAGAACATAATATCTGATTCACAGACACTCTAGTTAAAACATCTCTTTAACAAGGTCCATACGACAGTGGCAATGGTACTGGACAGTGTCCCTGGCTCTGTCATACAAAGCTGACATATGAAGTCACCACCCACCTAAATTCTCTGTCCAGATGGAGCCTCTGTACAGGTTACATACATGTGGAATGACGTATGGTAATGGTGTTCACAGTCCACAAGGGTTGAGCTACAACATCTTCTTCTCCTTTCAGTTGCTCCCATTAGGGGTCACCACAGTACATCATCATCTGTTTCCATGTCTTCCTCCCCTTTGCATCTTGCGCTATCACACCATCCACCTGCATGTCCTCTCTCACCACAGCCATAAACCTCATCTTAGGCATTCCTCTTTTCCTGTTACCTGGCAGCTTCATCCTTAGCAACTGTTTCACAATGTACTCTGCATCCCTCCTCAGCACATGTACAAACCAACTTAATCCTGCCTATCTGGCATGGTCTACTAACCTTCAAACCTGGCCTGACCCTCCAATATACTTATTCTTAAACCTGTCCACCCTCGTCACACCCAGTACAAATGTTAACATAAATTGATTAAAGGTAGAACTACAACAGGTCCTGGAAATTCTCACCCTATAAGCCAGACCAATGTTATCTGGAAGGCTATGGAGCACAGCAGCATGGAACTCATTAACAGAGACATTATGAACCTGCAAACACTGCACCATACCACTTAGGTTCTTTAAAGGCCAGATCATGGCTCCTACACCTAGTAGACTTCAAGCCAGTCAACAAGGCTATAGGTGAAGGAGGGGAGGTCAACACAGCCAAGCTATAGCTCACCAGCAAATCATTCCCATCCCACATACTGGTATTAGACATAACCTCAACAGACTGACCATAAACGATTGTTAGATGATGGCTTGACAACTGATGCACAGATGTGGGACACACAGTAACATTTGTAGCCTCCATTCTATGCCAGTAACAAGTGGTATTCACCTGCACTCAGTCCTGGGACCACTACAGTTTGGGATATAGCTTTCTTAGGTACAAGCAAACACAATAGGGATATGTCTGCCCATGTTTGATGAAAATGCATACTGTGGGCTATACTTTATTCACCAGATAACACACACATCCTCCAAAAGGGTATCATACAGATAGATACCTGGTGTCAAACTCATGCTGTAAAGCTATAAGCCTAAGAAAGCATAGTTATCCACTTTTAGAAAACAAAGTATCCCCAGAGTACCACATAGGTAATAGCCCCCAAAATGTGGAACAGGTACTAATGTATACATGTGTTAAGTCATCTCTCCTTTGATAATCACATTGCCAAAGGGTTTTGGAAATCCCTCTGTGGAGCACATAAGCAATAAAGGGTTTGCATGCAGATCCACAGAGGTTGTTGCACACCTATAATGATTAGTCATCTTTGCCAGACTTTGCTTGCTTTGGAACAGGTTTAAAATATACCTCAAGCATAAACCCTCACTCACACTCTTCAATAGAATCCGTGATGAGTGGATGTGAAACGGAAGCCATAGCTCAGAGATCACTGCAGTGGCTAAGCTTGGCACCAGCATACAAAAGTGACCTAAGGTCTGGAAAGCAACAGCATGCTCTGACAAAGATAACACATGCGTTCATGGAGAAAGCAGAGTACCCACCTATGAAATACTTGAGGTCACATGTATGTATATGGATTTGCCCCACAGCTACCGTACATGTGTAATGCACATACAGCTGTCATTGTGATATGTCATACACTATAAAAATCAAAACCCACTCCACATTGGCCAACGGTGTCACACACCTGGAGCACAGACACAGTCAGCAAGTCTGAGATGCAAACGCTTTCCAACTACATTATGATAATACAGCAGTACACATGTACATGATGCGCTATGCACATTACTGGGATTTCACCTTTCCACAGGTATATTTATAGGATGGTGACATCATTGGACTTGACAAAGATGAGTATACCACTTTTAAGGTGTTTGAGTAGTCTCCAAAAGGTTGCGCTTCCCCAGCGAGACACACATACACACACAGTTGACAAATGCAGGATTCATACCCCTATCAAACTACATTACGATATTATAGCAACACACATTTACACGACACGCTATACACATAACTGGAATTTCACCTTTCCACAGGTATATTTGTAGGATGGTGACATCATCGGACTTGACAAAGATGAGTATACCACTTTTAAGGTGTTTGAGTAGTCTCCAAAAAGGTTGCTTCGCCCCAAGGAGGCACACATAAACACACCCAGTTGGCAAGAGCAGGATTCAAACCCCTACCTAATTATATTATGATACTACAGCAGTACATATTTATATGACATGCTATACACATTATTGCAATTTCACCTTTCCACAGGTATATTTGTAGGATGGTGACATCATCGGACTTGACAAAGATGAGTATACCACTTTTAAGGTGTTTGAGTAGTCTGCAAAAAGGTTGCTTCTCCCCAGGGAGACACACACAGTTAGCAAGTGCGGTGTTCTTAATCCAAACTAAGTAAGTCTTTACACTTCAGCAAGCAATATGGAGTTACAGGGTGCAATACAGACATTACTTGCTGACAGTTTGTACAAAGGTTTTTTTCACATTTGCTAACCTCAGCAGGCTTATCATACAAGGTGTATTGTGAGTGTATTGTATGCATAGACCATGACCATATCATATATGGGTTGATGCACCACATGCTGGCACACACAGGGTCAAACCTTGAGTAGCATCTTACCTTCACCTACATGATACTGCAATATAACAGAAAGATGATAAACTTCAACAATTGGCTGAGCTTCTGGTGTCATTCAAAGGGGATCCAGTCTCTGTCTGCCTGTGATGACATGATAGACAAGCCTTGTTGCTTCACTACAGATGGTTTGCACCTGTCGCCCCTACGCTTCTGAATACTGGCCAAGGCTTGTGCTGTCCCCATATTACCTTTTTTAGGCAAGGCTCAAAGGTTCATAGGTTCATAGGTAGGTACTAGTCTATCGGCCCTGGGGTTTATACAAGGCCAGCCAAAAAGGTACCCTGGCTTTTGCCACCCAAGAAATTTATTTTCCTGTGCCACTGTTATGCGAAGACACAGAAGTGATCCCCAGGGTGAATTTCCTATTTCCCATCCAATAATCAAGATTCTCCTTGAAGAGTGCTAATGAGGAGCTTTGTTTGATATAAATAGGTAGTTTATTCTGGAGTATGTGAAGTCTGTGGGACAGGAATCTATCCCTCCGGCATGTTCTGCTTATTGTGGTGACAAGATTTAGGTCCCTAGAGCGTGTAGGTTCAAAGGTTCATAGGTAGGTACTAGGCTATCTGCCCAAGGGCATTTATAAGCCTAGCCAGAATGTGTTGGCTTTCGCCTCCCTTTTAAATTAGTTTCCTGGGCCTCTGTCTAGCAGGGCCACTGAAGTGATCCCAGGGGTAAATTTACAATTTCCCATTCACTCATCAAGATTCCTCTTGAAGAGAATCTGCAACAGGCTCTGCCTAACATCAACTGGGTTTCTATTCCAGAGTGAGGGAAGTCTCTGGGACAGGAATCTATCCCTCCAGCACTTCCTGTTTATTGCTTTGCTGAGGTTTAATTCACTGGAGCATGTGGCTCTAAGAGATTTGTTTTTCTTGAGGTGGAGCATGTCCATTAATTCTGGGTTGGACATGGCCTTATACGTCAGGCATAGGTCACATCTGAGCAGGCAGTAAGCAACCGAGTAGAGCTGGAGTTTCTTTAGTCGAGCTGCATAGGGAATCTCTTTGAGGCCCATGATCCTCTTGGTGAAGTACTTCTGTGGTCTTACCAACTGTTGCATGTGCCAATTAAGGTACATACCAAATGGGGCATTGTACTCTATTATGGGCCTAATGAGTGATGAGTAGAGGGGCACAATGACCTCTCTTGATCTAGAGGTAAACCCTTTCATGATTAGGTAGGCTACATAGAAGGAATAACTAACCACTTTGCCAATGTGATTATCAAAGGAGAGGATACTACCTACCTGGGTCCCCAGGTCCCTAATTACATTTTCCGTACCTAGTGGATTACCACCTATGTGGTAATTTGTGGGCACTTTTTTTTTCCAAAGGGGATGACTATGCATTTTTTGTCATTCAGCTTGAGGCCATGGTTTTGACACCAGGTATCTGTCTCTGTAAGACCTTTCTGGAGGATGTCTGTGTCAGCCAGAGAGTCAATTATGGCCCCCAGTTTACAGTAATCTGGGAACTTGGTCAGCCATAGTCCTCCCATGCTTGCATGTACCTCAGTGACTTATATACTGAACAGGAGGGCTCCCAGGACCGAGACCTGTAGGATGCTACTTGTGACTGGTTTAGAGTCAGACATGGCACCTGCAACTCTGACCATGTGTGTTCTATCCGTGAGCCAGTTGGCTACCCATCTCGTGACATAGGGGTTAATGTTCAAGCTGGTAAGCTTGTCTATGATGCCAGAATGGGGAATGGTGTCAAAGGCCTTAGTGAGGTCCAGGTAGGCTGTGTGGACTACCTTCCCTTCATCTATGGCCTTGGTAACTGTTTCAAAGAAGTCAACTAGGTTTAGGAGGCAGGATCTGCCTTTAACAAAGCCAAATTGGGTAGGGTCCAGTATCTGGTGGTTCCCAATGTCTCTGTTTATGAGTTCCATATTAATTCGCTCCATAGCTTTGCAGACCAGGCTGGTCAGGCTTATAGGGCGATATTTCGCAGGTTCTGTTGTGGCACCACCTTTGTGGAGCAGGATGACTGTTGCTGTACGCCATTCTTTGGATACATAGCCTGTGGTAAGGTTGAGTCTGAACAGTGAATGTAGATGAGGGTTTAGTTCCTTTTGGAGCTTATATAAGACGCAGCCTGGGACACCATCCAGTCCCATTGATGCTGTGTTCTTAGCTTTGGAGAGGGCTGTTTTTACCTGCATGTCCATGAAGTCTGGGGCTCTGCATTCTTCTGGGAAGGACACAGGCCCTTTTGGGGGTGGGGGGTGAAGTTTGCACTGAACTTGTCCTCCAGGATGTTGGCAATGTCAGTTGGTTCAGTGTATTTTTTGCCATTTTCCAGTAGCTGAAAGGGAATCTGAGAGTTGCCACCTAAATGTTTGATATAGCTAAAGAAGGCTTTGTGGTTATCTTTAGATTCCTTGGCAATTTTTCTTTAGAAACTGGACTTGGGTTATTTTATGAGCAATCATAGTTTCTGCTAATAATGATCAGTGATGCCTTTCCTTTTTGGAATTTTGCTCTATCATGTGTTAGTTTCGTCCTTCTGTTGTATAGCTTATTTATGGGCAAGGACCACCAGATTGGTTTCTTCTTTTTGGAGGAGTGAGTCTGGGTTTTAATTGGGATGGCTTGATACATGCATCCCTGTAGATGCTCATAGAATGCACTTGTAAAGGATTCTGCAGATTGGATAGCATTATCCTGTAGCAAGGGGGCTTTGAAACTTTCCACTTTGGTCTTGAGAAGTGTGAAGTTTGCTTTTGAAAAGTTTTTCACAGTGGTTTTGTTGACTGGGGGGGGGTCGGGATGTGGATGTCCAGTGTGATTACTTCATGATCTGATATTACCAGTGAAGGGTTTACCTCTGGTGTGGAACACTGATCCCCCATGTTGTTGATGATCAGGTCCAGAATGTTGTCACCACTAGTGGGTGTGGTGAACAGCTGTTCCAGGCCGTTTGAGTTAATAAACTCTAGGAAGCACTGGGCTAAGGACTTTGTACTCGAGTAATTCTCCCAGGCAATGTTTCTGTAGTTGAAATCTCCTCATATCATGGTGTTTGGTAGGACCTTTATATTTCCCAGTGTTCTAAGGAATACTGAGTGAGGGTCCTGAAACAAGGTATGTGATCTATAGCAGGCTACGATCTGATAAGCAGCTTTTCCCAATGTTAGTTGCACTTGCATGGTCTCCAAGGCCTCGTGCTGTGCCACTAACCTGGAGGTGTGGGTATCCTTTATGAAAATGGATACACCCCCTCCTTTAGTATTTCAGTCTGGGTTTTAGGGCTGATGCTTTGAGGGATTGGGATTTCTTTAAGTGGAGCATGTCCAACAGCTCTGTGTTTGACATAGCTTTGTATGTTAGACAGAGATCACCTCTGAGTAGACGATATGCGACAGAGTAAAGCTGCAGTGTTTTGAGACGGTCTGTGTATGGCATGTATTTGAGGTCACTAATCCTCTTTGTGAGGTATTTCTGCAGGCTTTCCAGTTGTTGTAGATGTCTTGTGAGGTACATAGCAAAAGGGGCATTGTACTCTATAATGGATCTAATGAGTGATGAGTAGAGGGGAACAATGACCTCTTTTATTCTGCATGAGACACCTTTTGTGATGAGGTGTGCCATGTAGAAGGATTTTCTGACTACTGTGGCAATGTGATTATCAAAGGAGAGTCTACTGTCCACCTGTGTCCCAAGGTATCTTATCACACTTTCAGTGTTGAGGATACTACCACCTATGTTGTAGGTCATGGGTACAGTGTTTTTACCAAAGGGGATGACAATGCACTTTTTGGCACTGAGCTTGAGGCCATGGCTTTGACACCAGGCATCTGTCTCAGTGAGGCCCTTTTGTAGGATGTCCACATCGTTAATAGTCTCGATTATGGCTCCTAGTTTGCAGTCATCTGGGAACTTCATTACCCAGAGACCTTCCATGTTAACCTGTACTTCAGGGAAGTAGATACCAAACAGGACAGGACCCAGGACTGAACCCTGTGGTACTCCACTTATCACTGGTCTGAAGTTGGACTTGGAGTCTGCTACTTTCACAGTGCGGGTTGTCTCAGTCAGCCATTTGGCAACCCATCTTGTGACATAGGGATTTATACCTAGTTTAGTGGGTTTATCCATAATTCCAGAGTGGAGGATGGTGTCGAAAGCCGTGGCAAGATCTAGATAGGCTGTGTGAACCACCTTACCCTTGTCTACAGCTTTGGTGACTGCTTCAAAGAAGTCTATCAGGTTCAGGAGACATGATCTGCCTTTTGCAAACCCAAAATGGTTGCGGTCCAGAGTTTGGAGATTACCAGTGTCTTTGTTTATAAGTTCCATGATGATACGTTCCATGGCCTTGCAGACTAGGCTCATCTGCCTAACTGGGCATTAGTTCCTGGGGTTTGTGGTGGCTCCCCCTTGTGTGGTGGGATAACCATCACTGTGCGCCTTTCAGCAGGCACAAAGCCTGAGGTGAGGCTATGATTGAACATGGTATGTATGTGTGGTGCCAGTTCGTTCTGTAGTTCATGTAGAATGCAGCCTGGGATGTAATCTGGTCCCATGAATGCTGTGTTCCTGGCTTTGGAGAGTGTTTTTTACCTGTGCAGCCATGATGACAGCAACTTTGCATTCTTCCTGTATAGAGATGTGCTCTTTCATGGGTGAGAGGGGGGGTAAATTTAGCACTGATTCTATCTGCCAGGCTGTTAGCAATATCAGTTGGGTCTGTATATTTAGTGCCATTGTGCTGTAACTCAGAGCAGATCTGAGTGTTGCCATTGAAATTCTTGACATAGCTATAGAATGCTTTGCGGTTTTCTTTAGAATCAGTGTCAGCTTTGTTTTCATAACTAGCTTTGGAGGATTTTATCAGGGATCGCAGCTTCTTACTGAGGCTGACCAGGGAGCTTCTCCACTCATGGGATTTTACTCTCTTTTGCAACAGTTTCTTCCTTCTGTTGTGCAGTTTGTTTATGGCAGGGGACCACCAGATTGGCTTCCTTTTCTTGGAGGATAGCATATTGGTTCTATTTGGGATAGCATGATGCATACACTCATGTAAGTGCTTATAAAATGCAATTGTGAAGGATTCAGTAGTCTTAACAGTATTGTCCATCTGCATGGGTGTCCTGAAGTTCAGCACTTCTGTCTTAAGAAGCATGAAGTTGGCTTTGGAGAGATTTTTTTAACATGGTTTCCTTAATGGGGGGTGGGTCCAGAATGTGGATATGTAGGGTAATTAGCTTATGGATCAGATGGGACCAATGAGCCATTGACTTCAGGTGTGGAACACTGGTCACTCAGGACAAACCAAATCCCATAACCAACACAAATAACCATAAAGTTAGCTAAATGCTACTCATTGTCAGAAGTCTCAGCCTCCAGATGCACACACGCAAGGCACATCTCAGTATGGAGAATATTGATATCTGTGCAGTAACAGAAACCTAGTTCAAGGCTCCAGAGAGCACACCAGCACTACCAGGATACTACTAATTCCATACCTTCCAGCATCAGGACCTGGATCATAGCACATAGGGTGGGGATGTATCCATATTCATCAAGGATACCTACACCTCTCTCTACATGCTCTGTACAGGATATGCACCCATAGAATGTTGCACAGCAACATTCTTCAACACTCCACAGGGGTGGAACCACAAATAAACCCTTGGCATTCATGCTCTATGAGCCTGACGAGTCTGCTCTTTAAGGCAATGGAGCCAATCATAATGGAAGTCAACAATAAAGAGATTGTGAACCTTCACGCAGTTGAGCACACCCAGTTTGGCTTCATCATATGCAGATTACACCTCCTGAACTGGGTGGATTTCTTTGAAACCGTTACTCAGGCTACAGATGATTGAAATGAACTCAACACAGCCTACCTATACCTCATTACAGCCTTTGACACCATTCCCCAGTCAGGTATCATAGATGAACTCACCAACCTGGGCATGAATCCATACATCACACAAGATGGATTGCAAACTGGCTCACAGATAGATTCCACAAACTAAAAGTTGCTGGGTACATGACAGACTCTACACCAGTAACAACTGGTGGCCCCCAGGGTTCAGTCCTGGGGTCCCTCCTGTTTGGTATATACTTCTCAAATGTACATGCCAAAACAGGAGGGTTGTGGTTGACTAGGTTTGCTGGGAACTGTAAAGTGTTTGCCATAATAGATTCCCCAGATGACACAAATATTTTCCAGAAGGGACGCTATGAGACAGATGTGTGGTGTCAGAATCATGGCCTCAAGCTCAATGTGGAGGAATTCATAGTGATCCCCTTTGGTGAAACCAAAGTACACACAAACTACCACATAGGTGTTACCCCCTTAACACTGACAAGGTAATAAGGGATCTCGGGACACAAGTAGATAGTCATCTTTCCTTTGACAACCATGTTGCCAAAGTGATTGGGAAAATCTATGTGGCCCACCTAATCAACAAAGGGTTTGCATCAGGATCCAAAGAGGTAGTGGTGGCCCTCTACTCTTAAGTCATCAGACCCATCATTGAGTACAATGCACCATTTTGGATGTACTCGACTACGCATATCCAGCAGCTGTAGAGACCACAGAGGTACCTCACCAAGAGGATTACTGGCCTCAAACAGTTGTGTTATGCAACACAACTGGTAAAACTAAATCTGTTCTTCATTGCGTACCACCTACTCAGAGGCACACTCTGCCTAACATACAGAGCCATGTCCAACACATAACTGCTGAGCATGCTCCATCTACACATAACAAAACTGAGTCACCCTGCACACTCCAGGGATATGAACCTCATCACAACAATGAATACAACATGCTGGTGGAATAGAGTACCATCCCAGACACTTGCCTTACTGTGGAACAGAGTCCCAATGTACATCAGACAGAGCCCCTCACTGACACTCATCAAGGCTCCTCTGGAAGAGTGTCAGTGAGGGACTCAGCTTAATGTAGGTTGGGAGAGAGCCTGTTCCAAAGAAAGGGAAGTCTGTGAGTTATTAATGTAGCCCTCCAACATGTTCTATTTATTGTTGTGATGATGATATCCCTAGAGCATGTAGTACAGTGAGCTTGGGGTTACTTCAGATAGCACATGTACATCTGTTCTGCATTGGACATGGACCTGTCTGTTGGGCAGAGATCACCTGAGTAGACAGTATGCAACAGAGTACAGATTGAGTTAAATTCAGTCTTGTTGCATGGGGCAACTGTTTCAGGCCAGTAATGCTCTTGTTGAGGTACATCAGTGGTCTTTCCAGCTGCTGAAAGTGCCTAGTCAGATTCATCGCAAGTGTGTTGTGGTACTCTATGATGGGTCTGATGACTGATGAGTAGAGGGAACCTCCTTTGACCTACATACAAAGACCTTGGCAGTTTGTGGGAACATATAGCATAATTTTCTAACCACTTTGTCAATGTGTTTCTGGAAGTAGTGATGACTATCCACATATGTCCATAGATCCCTTATTATTACCTCCATATTTAGGGTGTTGACACCTATGTGGTATTTGTATGACTGTAGCTGGAGCCCATAAGTTTGACACCACAGCTGTCTGACTGAGACCCTTTTTAAGGATGTCTCTGTTGTCCCAAACATCGATTATGACAGCCTTTTTGCAGTCATCCACAAACCTTGCTAAACATAGCCCTCATGTTTGACTGTATTTCTGAAAAGTATACACCAGACAGGAGGGGTTCCTGAACTGAGCCATGGGGGACAGCAGTTGTTACCAGCTTGAACAGGAGACCACAATTCTTACCTTGTGGGATCTATCTGTGCCCCAGTTGGCAATCCATCAGATGACATACGTGTTTATGCACAGGTTGTTGATTTTGTGGATACAACATGTGTGTGGGATGTTGGAAAAGGGCTTTTCAAGGTCTATGTAGGCCATGTGTAGCTCATTTCATTGATGCATGTCCTGGGTGACTGCCTTGAAAACTGTCTAGCAGGTTTAGGAACCATGATCTGCCCCTGACCAAGCCAAAATGGGTAGGGTTGGGTGTTTGTAGGCTCTCAATAGCTTTGTTTATGAGTTCCATAATGATGGACTCCATGGCCTTGCACATCAGGCTTATTAGGCTTATAAGACAATAGTTCCCATGGTCTGTTGTGCACCAACACTTACGGAGTGTGCCAAACGTTGCTGTAACCCATTCAACAGTTTCATATCCTGTACAGACGGTGAGTCTCAACAGACTGTTCAGGTGCAGGGTCTATTTGTTTTGGAGTTCACATATGACAGAGCCAGAGAAACCATGTTATCCCATACATGCCATGTTTTTAGGTTTGGAAAGAGCTGTTTAACCATTGTATATGTGACTTCTGGGTTTTCACAATCTCCAGGTATGATAATGTGCCCTTTTGTCAGTGAGAAGGGGGTAAACATGTATGAACCTGTCTGACAAGATGTTGGCAATGTCAGTCATGTACATGTATTCATTTACAGTTTGCACTGACTCAGAACATATATGAGTTTACATTGATATTTATGACATAGCGAAAGAAAGCTTCATGGTTCTCTGTAGACTCTTTGACCATGGCTTGGATAATGTTAGGAGTGCTCATTGTTTCTAGATGATACTGATCGGAGTATTATTGATCTTCTTTGGTTTTTCACTTTCTTTTAACAACTTAAGTACTTGGAGTACATAGTTTGATTATGACAGGTGTCCAATATATTATATGGGTCTGTTTTCATATCAGTGTGTGCATGAGGCAGGATTGGTGAATAGTGACAAGTGTCTGGAGTAAGAACTGCAACTGCCAAGATATGTGTGGCCCACTGCTGTACTCAGACATGGCCTAAGTGTGTGAGCATGCCCAGTATGACCTTTCAGAATGTTGCTGACTGAAATTTGCTAAATTTGTTTGTGTGAGCATGCCCAGTATGAACATATATACTATATGTGTGTTAAAATCAAGTTGTTTTTTACTTCAGGGCTCACCTTTGTGTTGTACATCGACAGGAAGCACAGTGTGCCTGCAGGGCTTCCATGAGTCATTCTACATAGAGTGAGGACAACTATTATTTGTACATTTCTACCCAGGGGGCACACCTGATTGTTACTGTGGGTGTACATAGGATGAAGGGTTCACCTGACACTTATACACATTTGCTAGGCCTTCACTGCTATGTCAGGTAATCCATTTCAGTCTGTACTGTTGCCTATCATACTGGCTTGAGGCATACCACTGCACTACAGACCTTAACTTCTAATTACACGCATATTAGTTAGTGACTTCATAGCCTACCCAATCCACATCACACTGCCTGGCCTTCTGTTATCTGTCTGCATAGGCCTGGGAGGAGGTTACTCATATGCCTCTTCAGAGGGCATGATACAGCATTTGTTTGTGTTTGCATTTGTCTACATTTGTCCTGCTGGCTGTGACTGTTAGGTATGTGACCCCCCCAACTGGTATGTGTGAGTGAGTTAAGTTGTGTCTGTACCAGTGAAATGCTGTCATGGCTTAGTGGTTCTGTACTGTGACTATAGTGCACAGTATCCTGAGATCGAGCCCTGTCACTGCTTTTTATTTTCATGCTGGGCAGACCAGACTGGTTAAGGAACAGTAAAGCAGGTGTGAGCATGTTTACCCGACTTTGCTCAACTTTGCCCTACTTTGCCCGACTTTGCCCAACATTGCCCAACGTTACCCGACATTGCGCTGGTTAGCATGGTGCGCAGCTATGTGCAATTGTATTAAAATATGCTCAATACTGGTAAAATGTGCTTAGCAGTGCTTTATATTGCTTAATATAGGACACTCATCTCATGCCTCAGGTGGTGCTGCAGGGCCTCCTATGTCACATAGTACACTCCCTATACATGTTTCAAAACAGGTTGTGTCAAGTTAGGCATCCCTTTTACTGTATGTACGAGTCAGAGAGAGGTGTAATTTCCGGGGTTCCTACTGAGTCAGTGCATGTGCTATGCTTTGCATCTTTGCCAAGGCCAGGGCATACTGGACACACCTCCTTCTGCCTACTGGGGCAGGCTCAGGTTGTTCCTCCTTTGAGTCACACTGTGCCGGTGCAGGCCTTGGCAATGGTGGGGGGCTGTTTGGCCCTGCCCCATGATGTTCCTTCTGCAGTTGTTTTCACAGGATCATATTGTGTAGTATGGCACATACCATGACAATTTGGGTACATGTAGTTGGTGAGTACTGCAAGGCTCCACCAGATGTGTCCAGGCACCGGAACTGTGACTTGTGCATCCCAAACATACACTTAATAATATTTCTTGTTTGTGAGTGTGCCTCATTATGGAGTTCTTGTTCGGGTGTGTGTGCATTTCTGATGGGTGTCATCAGCCACGCCTCCAGTGCATATCCAGCATCCCCCACTAGGTGTCCGTCAGGAATATCCCCATTGGCAAATCTCTTGTGCAGCTGCGTCAGATGCCAGATGTGGGAATTGTGATAGCTTCCAGGGCAGCCAGCACACAAATTCATTATTATGCCCTGGGCATCACACATGACCTGACAGTTGATGGAGGGGAAGCCCTTGCGGTTGATGTAGACCCTACCCCACTCAACAGGTGGTGCTTTGATGTGTATGTGCGTGCAGTCGATTGCACCCACTACCTCAGGGTATTCTGCTATTTGGTGGAAAAGATGCATATTGCTGGCCAATGCCTCACGGGAATTGGGGAAATATACGTGCTCACCGACATTTGCTGACATGACATCCAGGAACTGGTACAGTACCCTGGATGCTGATGCCTGTGAAATCCCCATCATATCACCAGTTGGTCTCTGGAAGGTACCTGTAGTTAGTATTCTTAGGCCAACACATACCTTGGTGTCCACTGGGATGGGTTCCCCTCTGTTGTTTCTGTGTGTGAGGCGTGGCCGGCACAGTTCAACAATTTGCTGCAGGAGGTCTCTGTCCACCCTATAGTGCTCCACTATCTCCAGCTCATGTAGCCCCTGGTAGGTTACCCTGGGTCTGTACACTCTTCTCCTTCTCCTCACTGTGGGTTGCTCAGCAGCATTCACAACATCACCACCCTCAGCACATTGCACATGTTGGTTTATGATAGCAAGAGCAGCCCCTAGCATTTTGTCTGACTTAAGCTTTCCCTCTTTGTATACTGCAGTGTTGCAGAGTTCTTGGGAAAAGAAGGGAAAAATGCTGTTTGCAGAGTGTAAAGTGCTGGGCTGGGCTAGTCTGATGCCTGTGTAATTGGCTGATTCTGATATACCTGGCAGCTGTGCTAGTTCTCCTTGGTTAACTTCCTGCTACTTCTTTTTCTTCCTTTTCCTTTTCTGTTTCCGCCCGAGGCAGTGCCGCGCAAACAAGCACACACACGCACACACGGGTGCACACAGGCACACACGCTGTGTCCCCATTTGCAAGAAATTTCAGATATTTTCACGGCGTACACCTTTGGTTTCTGGTTTTCAAAAAGGACAACTGTGAACACGCCTCTTGCAATCCTGAGCAACTCAGGGCAAACACAGGACACTGTGCTCCAATAAGCATACAGCCTTTCTGACATACCCCCTCAGGATGTCACCTATCTTCTACTCTACTACTCACCTACTCCTACACTTACACTCATGGGACATGGCTCACATGCTGGGGAAAATTGGGATTCACTATCCTTATCCTCATTTGCATAGGATTGCTTACTAATGCTTGGTTACATCTCTCACACTGAGCTTCCCCCCTTAGCAACCACTACTCAGTGGCCATGTTGTCTTCAGCCTGCCATTCACCTGCATGGCAGAATAAGCTTTTTAGTGAAAATGCCTATTTTTGGCTATTTTGAAATTATTTTATTTTTTTTAAGCGCCACATGTTTGCGTGGCGCTGCGCTATGCTTAAACATCGGAGATCGGGGAAAAAATTAGCTTTTAATAATTTTAAACATTTAAAAATGCCCGTGGCCTTATAGATGGCCATTGGCATGCTTCCTCAACTGGATGCATCCTTTATTTGGAGCTGTCATAGCTCCGTTTAGCAATTTGCAGAAAGGTACTCCGTTACCAACGGAGTACGTTTCTGCAAATAACACTACTCTTCCACGGACATGTTAGTGTTTCCTGGATTGCAAATTTACCTCATTTGCATAGCTTTCAGCAGCAAATGAGGTAATTTGCATACCATGACGCTGTCCGTGCAAGAGTAGCTTTAGAAGCTCTCATGCATGCCCCTGCCGGCTGTTGCTGGATCACTCGGCAGACATATTGGCTATCTGACGTCTTACTCTACTCTACAACTCCGTGCAAGCTTTCGTAAATACGGCCCAATGTCTTTTGAAAAGTTTTATCACATGAAAAATGAAAGCCGTATATAATGTCACAGTTTAATATATTTCTTTATTATATATATATATATATATATATTTCTTTGTTATCCAATAGAAGCCCTTCCCCTATTACTCTACCTACTTACATCCATCCCACATACTTACATCGCTCTTCCTCCCTAACAATTAAAGTCTCCTCTTCTTTCTTATACTTCTAAGAAAACCAACTATATCTCTTTCTAAACCCTCTCATCTACACAACCATCCCTCATCTCCTAATCTACACCTATCATTTTCTCATTGCACTGACATGCTTTCCTTAATGCTTTGCACTCTCCAGGCCCCCTGCTTCCTCCTTCTGTTCCTAATTCCCTTATTCTATACCACCCCATACTCCTCTGATACTTGTCCAATATTACCTACAATAATAACCTCCATACAAACCTACCTTTGCCGGGTGGGACTGTCCTGGATGGCTCCCTGTCATGGTCACCCTCTTACACACATCTCTGCCCATCCATCTTTGGCTTATTATACTGTGTTCCCTCTATATATATATATATATATATATATAGGTACATAGGTAGGTAATAGGCTATCTGCCTGAAGACATATATTAGTATGGCTAGAGTGTGCAGCTATCACCACCCATGGAATTAGTTCCCTAGGCCTCTGTGTAGTAGGGCTGATGAAGTGATCCATGGTGTGACAGTTCAGTTTCACATACACTCATCAAGGCTCCCCTGGAAGAGTGTCAGTGAGGGACTCAGCTTAATGTCGGTTGGGAGCCTCTTCCAAAGCAAGGGAAGTCTGTGACTTAGTAATGTATCCCTCCAACATGTTCTATTTAATGTTGTGATGATGATATCCCTAGAGCATGTGGTAAAGTGTGCGTGAGTTTACTTCAGATAGCGCATGTACATCAGTTCTGCATTGGACATGGACCTGTCTGTTGGGCAGAGATCTCCTGAGTAGACAGTATGCAACAGAGTACAGATTGAGTTAAATTCAGTCTTGTTGCATGGGGCAACTGTTTGAGGCCAGTAATCCTCTTGTTGAGGTACTTCAGTGGTCTTTCCAGCTGCTGAAGGTGCCTAGTCAGATTCATCGCAAGTGTGTTGTGGTACTCTCTGACGGGTCTGATGACTGATGAGTAGAGGGAACCTCCTTTGACCTACATGCAAAGACCTTGGCAGTTTGTGGGAACACAGCATGATTTTCTAACCACTTTGTGAATGTGTTTCTGGAAGTAGAGATGACTATCCACATGTGTCCATAGATCCCTTATTATCACCTCCATATTTAGGGTGTTGGCACCTATGTGGTATTTGTATGACTGTAGCTTGAGGCCATAATTTTGACACCACATCTGTCTGACTGAGACCCTTTTTAAGGATGTCTCTGTTGTCCCAAACATCGATCATGACAACTTTTTTGCAGTCATCCACAAACTTTGTTAATCATAGCCCTCTTGTGTTTGACTGTATTTCTGAAAAGTATACACCAGACAGCAGGGGTCCCAGGACTAAGCCATGGGGGACAGCAGTTGTTACCAGCTTGAACAGGAGACCACAATTCTTACCTTGCTGGATCTATCTGTGCCCCAGTTGGCAATCCATCAGATGACATACATATTTATGCACAGGTTGTTGATTTTGTGGATATGACGTGTCTGGGATGTTGGAAATGGGCTTTTCAAGGTCTATGTGGGATGTGTGTAGCTCATTTCATTGATGTAAGTCCTGGGTGACTGCCTTGCAAACAGTCTAGCAGGTTTGAGAACCATGATCTGCTCCTGACCAAACCAAAGTTGGTAGGGTTGGGTGTTTGTAGGCTCACAATAGCTCTGCTTATGAGTTTCATCATGATGGACTCCATGGCCTTGCAGATCAGGCTTAATAGACTTATAAGACAATAGTTCCCATGGTCTGTTGTGCACCAACACTTGTGGAGTGTGCCAAATGTTGCTGTAACGTATTCAACAGTTTCATATCCTGTACAGAGGGTGAGTCTCAACAGACTGTTCAGGTGCAGGGTCTGTTTGTTTTGGAGTTCACATATGACACAGCTAGGGAAACCATGTCATCCCATAGACACTGTGTTTTTAGGTTTGGAAAGTGCTGTTTAACCATTGTATATGTGATTTCTGGGTTTTCACAATCTCCAAATATGATAATGGGCCCTTTTGTCAGTGAGAGGGGGGTAAATATGTATGAACCTGTCTGACAAGATGTTGGTAATGTCAGTCATGTACTTGTATTCATTTACAGTTTGCACTGACTCAGAACATATATGAGTTTACATTGATATTTATGACATAGCGAAAGAAAGCTTCATGGTTCTCTATGGACTCTTTGACAATATTTTTGCCAGAACATGGATTGGATAATGTTAGGAGTGCTCATTGTTTATTGATGATACTGATCAGAGATTTATTGATCTTCTTTGAATTTTCACTTTCTTTGAACAACTTAAGTACTTGTAGTACATAGTTTGATTATGACAGGTGTCCAATATATTATATGGGTCTGTTTTCATATAACTGTGTGCGCAAGGCAGGATTGGTGAATAGTGACAAGTTTCTGGGTAAGAACTGCAACTGCCAGATATGTGTGGCCCACTGCTGTACTCAGACATGGCCTAAGTGTGTGAGCATGCCCAGTAAGACCTTTCAGTATGTTGTTGACTGACATTTGCTTTGTTTATTTAACTGTGTGAGCATGCCCAGTATGACCTTTCAGTATGTTGCTGACTGAAATTTGCTAAATTTGTTTGTGTGTGTGAGCATGCCCAGGATGGACATATATACTATATGTGTGTGAAAAATCAAGCTGGTTTTTACTTCAGGGTTCACCTTTGTGTTGTGTTGTACATCGACAGGAAGCACGCTGTGCCTGCAGGGTTTCCATGAGTCACTTTGCATAGACTTATCAACATTTATACATACAGGGGGACAGCTATTATTTGTACATTTCTACCCAGGGGGGGCACACCTGATTGTTACGGTGGGTGTACATAGGATGAGGGGTTCATGTGACACTTATACACATTTGCTAGGCCTGCACTATGTCATGTACTCCATTTCAGTCTGTACTGTTGCCTATCGTACTGGCTTGAGGCATACTACTGTACTACAGATCTTAGCTTCCAATTTCACGTATATTAGTTTGTGACTTCATAGCCTACCCAACCCACATCACACTGCCTGGCCTGCTGTTATCTGTCTGCATAGGCCTGGGGGAAGTTACTCATATGCCTCTTCAGAGGGCATGATACAGCATTTGTTTGTGTTTGCGTTAGTCTACAATTGTCCTGCTGTATCTGTGCCAGTGAAATGCTGTCATGGCTTAGTGGTTCAGTACTGTAACTATAGTGCACAGTATGCTGTGTTCGAGCCCTGTCACTGCTTTTTATTTTCCTGCTGGGTAGACCAGACTACTTAAGGAACACTAAAGCAGGTATGAGCGTGTTTACCCGACTTAGCTCAACTTTGCCCGACCTTGCCCGACTTTGCCCAACATTGCCCAACGTTACCCGACATTGCACTGGTTAGCACGGTGCGCAGCTATGTGCAATTGTATATAAATATGCTCAATACTGGTAAAATGTACTTAGCAGTGCTTTATATTGCTTAAAATAGGATACTCATGCCTCAGGTGGGGCTGCAGGGCTGCCTATGTCGGATGCACATAGTACACTCACTATACATGTTTCAGAACAGGTAGTGTCAAGTTAGGCATCCCTTTTATTATATGTGTGAGTCAGAGAGAGGTGTCACTTCCAGGGTTCCTACTGAGTCAGTGTATGTGCTATGTGTTGCCTCTTTGCCAAGGCCAGGGCATACTGGGCACGCCTCCTTCTGCCTACTGGGGCATGCTCAGGTTGTTCCTCCTCCAAGTCATGCTGTGCCTGTGCAGGCCTTGGCAATGGTGGGGGACTGTTTGGCCCTACCCCATGCTGTTCCTGCTGCAGCTGTTTTCGTAGGATCATATTGTGTAGCATGGCGCATACCATGACAATTTGGGTACATGTAGTTGGTGGGTACTGCAAGGCTCCACCAGATGTGTCCAGGCACCAAAACCGTGACTTGAGCATCCCAAACACACGCTCAATAATGTTTCTTGTTTGTGCGTGTGCCTCATTATGGAGTTCTTGTTCGGGTGTGTGTGCATTTCTGATGGGTGTCATCAACCACGGCTCCAGTGCGCATTCAGCATCCCCCACTAGGTGACCGTCAGGGATGTCCCCATTGGCAAATCTCTGGTGCAGCTGCATCAGATGCCAGATGTGGGAATCGTGATAGCTTCCAGAGCAGCCAGCACACACATTCATTATTATGCCCTGGGCATTGCACACAACCTGGCAATTGATGGAGGGGAAGCCCTTGCGATTGATGTAGACCCTTCCCCGCTCACTGGGTGGTGCTTTGATGTGTATGTGCATGCAGTCTATTGCACCCACTACCTCAGGGTATTCTGCTATTTGGTGGAAAATACGCATACTGCTGGCCAATGCCTCACTGGAATTGGGGAAATAAACATGCTCACCGGCATGTGCTGACATGGCATCCAGGAAATGGTGTAGCACCCTGGATGCTGATGCCTGTGAAACCCCTATCATATCACCAGTTGGTCTCTGGAAGGTACCTGTAGCTAGTATTCCTAGGCCAACACATACCTTGGTATCCACTGGGATGGGTTCCCCTCTGTTGGTTCTGTGTGTGAGGCGTGGCCGGCACAGCTCAACAATTTGCTGCAGGAGGTCTCTGTTCACTCTATAGCACTCCACTATCTCCAGCTCATGTAGCCCCTGGTAGGTTACCATGGGTCTGTACACTCTTCTTCGTCTCCTCACTGTGGGTTGCTCAGCAGCATTCACAACATCACCACCCTTAGCATCTTGCACATGTTGGTTTATGATAGCATTAGCAGCCCCTAACATTTTGTCAGACTAAATCTTTTTAAGTTTTCACTCTTTGTATACTGCAGTGTTGCAGAGTTCTTGAGAAAAAAACAGGGTAGACTGATGTTTGCAGAGTTTAAAGTGCTGGGCTGGGCTAGTCTACTGCCTGTGTAATTGGCTGATTCTGATATATTTCACCTGGCAGCTCTGCTAGTTCTCCTTGGTTAACTTCCTACTACTTCTTTTCCTTCCTTTTCCCTTTCTGTTTCCACAAGGGGCAGCACCGAGCAAACAAGCGCACATGTGCACAAACGGTGTAAGCACATTTGCAAGAAATTTCAGATATATCCATGGCGTACACCTTTGGTTTCTTGTTTTCAGCTAGGACAACTGTAGACACGCCTCTTGCAATCCTGAGCAACTCAGGGCAAACACAAGCCACTGTGCTCCAATCAGCTTGCAGTCTTTCAGACATATCCCCTGATGATGTCACCTATCTTCTACTCTACTACTCCCCTACTCCTACACTTACACTCTAGGGACATGGCTCACATGCCGGGGAAAATTGGGATTCAATATCCTTATCCTCATTTGCATACAATTGCCTACTAATGCTTGGTTACATCTCTCACACTGAGCTTCCTCCCCTTAGCAACCACTACTCAGTGGCCATGTTGTTTTCAGCCTGCCATTCACCTGCATGGCAGAACAAGGTTTTTAGTGAAAATGCCCATTTTTGGCTATTTTTCAATTTTTTTAATTTTATTTAAAGCGCAGCATGTTTGCGCGGCGCTGTGCTACACTTAAACATCGGCGATCGGGAAAAAAAAATGGATTTTAAGGATTTACAACATTACTAGATGCATCCTTTATTTGGAGCCGTCATAGCTCCGTTTACCTATTTGCAGAACGGTACTCTGTTACCAACGGAGTAGATTTCTGCAAATAACACTACTTTTCCACGGACAGGTTAGTGTTTCCTGGATTGCAAATTTACCTCATTTGCATAGCTTTCAGCAGCAAATGAGGTAATTTGCATACCATAACACTGTCCGTGCAAGAGTAGCTTTAGAAGCTCTCATGCATGCCCCTGCCGGCTATTGCTGGATCGCTCGGCAGACATATTGGCTGTCTGCCATCTTACACTACTCTTAGACTCCATGCAAGCCTTCATAAATCCAGCCCTATATCTTCCAAATGGGGTGCTGAATGCTGTCAGTAATGAAGATTTGCAATCAAGCATCAATTGCCAAAATGAACTTTTGCATCCAAGGCAGAAAAAACATTTTACATCCAAGACAGAAAAAACAGTGGCATTCGGTATTAGAGCTGCGACCTCTTTGACTGTATGCTTAGGATGATGCAGTCTCTTTAATGCTTTGCTCAAATCTCTTGGGTAAATGCATATTCTGATTTTGTCTGAGCCTTTTTTGTGAGCGGCTACCATTGACGAAACCCATTCAGTGGGTTCTGTAACTGGACAAATTACACCGTGCTGCATCATTTTATCCAACTGAGCTTTGATTTTATTCTGCATAGCTATCGGAACTTTTCTTGCTGGTCTGACTTCTGGACTGACTTCTACATCTAACTTCACAGAATACACAACTGGAAGTTTGCCCATCTTGTCATTGAAATCATCAGCATACCCTGAAAATATAGCATCACTGAAACTGGAACTGGACCATGTGTTTATCTGATTAACTACTCTGGTAAAAGAAAGCAAATTCATTCTCAAACTGTCTCTAAGACCAAATAATGACTGCACAGGTCTTCAAACTACATAGAATAGTAAGTTAAGTTCTTGTTCAAATAACATGAAAGCAGTACTGAGCCTTCAATTTGAATTTCTTCACCTCCATAAGCACCAAGTTTCATTCAACTGGCCACATTTAGTTGCTCACCAGCTCTCACCTTAGCAAATGTGTCTGCTGACATAACAATACACTTTGAACCAGTGTCTACTTTGAGCTCGGTGGATTTACCTTTGATCTGGACAGTACAAAATACTTAATTTGCCAATAAATCTACTGCATCAATCTTTTCACCAATTACTGATACACAATCCACATAGAAAGTAGACTGTAACCGCACTTTATCAATTTGCTTTTTCAAATGACCCTTCTTTATAATGGTGTAAGGCTTACTTGATTTGCAAAACCTTTGAAAATGGTTCCATTTTTTACACTTGTGGCATTGCTGGCCAAATGCTACACACTTTTCTCTTCTGGACCCATGGTTGGCACCACAATTGCGGCAATTAACAACAAAACTTGATTTGGGTTTTTACTGATTCAGCCTTGTACTGCACTGAGCATGCTCTCCTTACTAAGGTAGTCTTAGAACTTGGAAAAAGCCCACAACTCTTCTTGATGTAGTTTAAATTTTATTTAGCACTCCACGCGCATGAAAAATAAAAAATGTATAAAATCACCCCTTCGGGCCTCAGAATACATAAACATAAATGCTTTCATAAGCAAACATACTGCATTTTCATCTGCAATCAGACTTCCTCAGATGAAAATGCATACATAAAACAGAACTCCATTTAAATACTTTCTTGCTTAATTGATTGGATCATTTCATTGGCAGAAAACCTTGTGACACTTCCTTCATTTAAAATACATAGAATTCAAATACAATCTACACTCAATTAATAAACTAATTAATATTAAAATTCCTAGAAGATCATATAAAAAGTGTTAAAAATGCAAATATATATGTTTATAAAAAATGCTTTCTTAAAAATATATATCCATTCATTATATCAAAAGGTATAAAATAGCACTATCTAGTGGACATCTTAAAAATTGCATCTATAACTCATAACTCAGAAATGAAATCCCACAATAAAAATATAAGCAAATACATTCTCATATTAAAATCCTAAAAATATATATTTATCTAAAAACTATCTAAAAAAGTATATGTTCATCTAAAAATTATCTAAAAAATTGTCTAAAAAGTTTTGAAAAAAGAATAACTGGATATCACAGTTTTGCTGACCTTAATTTCAACACTTGCTTAAGGGAAAGTGAATCATTAAGCTCTGGAAACTTTGTAGCTTCCAATGTCAGTTGTCAAAAAAGTTCTTTATATTCAAGTTGGGCTTCCCATGGACCACTCCTAACGTCCTTAAGTACCACTTCCAGGACAAAAAGAAAAAATTTGGCTAAACAGAGTATTATTTTTATATTTATTCCTAATGTCATAATTATGCTCATACATTGCACTTTTTAACTTTCTCTCTGATTTCCCTACACAGAATGAATCACAGTTATTACAAGTTACTAAATATACTATATACTTAAGGACATTAGGGGTGGTCCATGGGAAGCCCAACTTGAATATTAAGAACTTTTTTGGCAATTGACATTGGAAGCTACAAAGTTTCCAGGGCTTAATGATTCAGTTTCCCTTAAGCCAGTATTGAAACTAAGGTCAGCAAAAGTGTAATACCCACTTATTCTCGGTTAAAACTTTTTTAGACATTTTTTTAGATAATTTTTAGATTAACATATACTTTTTTAAATAGTTTTAGATAAATATATATTTTTAGGATATTAATATAATAATGTATTTGCTTGTATTTTATTGTGGGATTTAATTTATGAGTTATCAGTTATAGATGCAATTTTTAAGATATCCACTAGATGGTGCTATTTGATACCTTTTGATATAATGAATGGATATATATCTTTATATACACACACACACACACACATATATATATATATATATATATATATATATATATATATATATATATACATATATATATATATATATATATATTCTTTTTTTTAAGAAAGTATTTTTATAAACATATATATTTACACGTTTAACACTTTTTATATGAACTTCTAGATATGTTAATATTAATTAGTTTAGTAACTGAGTGTAGATTGTATTTAAATTCTATGTATTTTAAATGAAGGAAGTGTCACAAGGTTTTCTGCCAATGAAATATTACAATCAATTAAGCAAGAAAGTATTTAAATGGAGTTCTGTTTTATGTATGCATGTTCATCTGAAGAAGTCTGATTGCAGATGAAAACGCTGTATGTTTGCTTAAGAAAGCGTTTATGTTTATGTATTCTGAGGCCCGAAGGGGTGATTTTATACATTTTTTATTTTTCATGCATGTGGAGTGCTAAATAAAATCTAAACTACATCAAGAAGAGTTGTGGGCTTTTTCCAAGTGCTTTGGGTGTTTTGGTTTGGTTTTTGCACTTCAGCCCAGTTCGTTGGTGATTTAGACTTAGAACTTGCTGGAAGACTATGGATTGTACCTGGGGAGCCTGCAGGGGTGGCAGGTGCTATGTGCTTAGGCCTGCTTCTGCTAGTCACTTGTTGCATGCTGTCTGCATTTGCTCTGGAGCCTGCTAAAACCACGCTCTTATCACTTGCAAACATATTTGTCTGCTTTTATGAAACTTCATGGATTTGACAAATCTCAATAGCTTTGCTCAGCATTAAATCACTCTCCCGAAGTAAAATTGTTCTCACTGCAGCACTATTAATACCACACACAAGCCTGTCTTATTAACTCATCTTTTAAATCACCAAACTTACATGTTTTAGCTTTGCTTCTCAGGTCAGTAATATAAGCAGCAAAAGTTTCTCCTTGCTTTTGATCTCTTGTGTAAAACAAATGCCTCTGAAATGTAACATTAGTCTGGGTGTTGCACATTTCTCTGAATTTGCATTTCAAACACTCAGGATTTCCCTTGATTCAACCTATACAAAGTATGACAATTTTCCCCTTCAACTTCATATACTATGGATGTGTATACAAATGAATGGTCTCTTTCAATGGCCTCTGACCCAGCTAGGTTTATCAAAATGAATGCCTGGTGTGTGTATCTTTTTCAGAATAAGTGACTTGTATGAAAATATTGTACTCTTGCTCAAATATTCTTCAATTCTTCAATTCACTGCATTGTTCTGATCAAATATAAGTGGACCTGGTCTGCAAAATGCCTCTTCCATATTAACATATACCAGTGAAGGCTTTGGCAACTATGTACAAACACATACACACTTATACATATGCCAGAGATTTATACCAGTACTTGTAACTATGCCCTATAGCACAACAAGCCTCTGATTAACTGGACTTCGTTCCCTATATTTAGGCCTTTGCCCCCCCCCCCCCCACACACACACACACACTATTTTTGACCTTTATTGCCCAGATATCTTGGTCTACATATATATATATATATATATATATATATATATATATATATATATATATATATACGGCTTGTACCATAAAATGAAGAGCTACACAATCTTGTGTTCAACGTTTAATTAATAAAGAAAAAAAACAATTAAAGCATGAAAAAACAAATAAAAGGATTAGGGCTTTTGGACAAAATAAAATTACCTTCTTCAGATCCATAAAATACTCTTTCATCCTGTTGACTGTATATCCTATAAAATGTCCAATCATCACTTGATTATGAGGCAACACCCTCCACAATCCACCCTCAGTAACAAGAACGACTTTAATCCAATCATCATTTGTTTTTGAGATGATGCCCTCTCAAAGCCGGTCTCAAAGGCAAACATGTATTTATCCTGGGAGGTTATCTGCCTGTAATAGCCCAATCCATTTCATTTCAACCTGTCCATGTAAAATGTTATGTCACCTCCTCCTATATTCTCTTTAAAAACGTCTAGCATGGAGAATGCAAAAGTATGGGATCCATTACTTGCAATATGTTTGTATAGTGGGTTTTTATTGTCCTTAAGTCTTATTCCTTCTTTAAAGTGACAATTTGTTTTGCCCACATAATATGAGGTGCATAGTTGACAGCAGGCAATGTAGACTACATTACAGCATGTGTTCTTAAATAATAACACTTCCCAATTTTAGGATCCTGAAAATAACCTTTCTTAGGTATATATTTCCAAGAGCTGCAGTTCATGCAAGCAAAGGTTCCCTTTTTAGTACATGCATCAATATTATCTGGCCAATATCGATGACATAACAACTGTTTAATATTCATTTCTGTTTTAAATGTAAAAGAGGGTTTGTCTCCCACTATTTCCATTTCTGAGTTATCACTGATTAAAATTTTCCACTTAGCGTTAATTATATTGCAAATTAATTCAGTGTCATTGGCATATGTTAATACAACTCTGGTTTTGGTATTGTTCCACTCTCCTTTTATGGTTTTACTTGAAGTTTTATTATTGGACACAAGAGGCTTCTCAGAGTAATAAGGTTTCCCAATGGTCTCTCGTAAAGTATTTATTTCATTCATAGTCTTAAAGGTTTCAGATTCCTTGTATCCCCACTGTTTAAGATCATCCAGCAGTTGTTCACACTTTTTAACAAAATCTGCATCTTTTGTGTTTAATCTAGAAAATCTTAACATTTGTCCTTTAATGATATTTCTATGGACATTTCAAGGATGCATACTATGTCAGTCCAATAGACTGTTCTTTTTAATTTGCTTCTGATGTATGGTGGTTGAAATACCTTCTTGAGGATGCAAAGATACTAGTATGTCCAGGAAATGTATTTGTTCCATAGGGGACTGCATCATAAACTTCAAATAATTAGTTGTTCCTTGTAAATAATCAAAGAACCTTATCAGCTCTTCCTCACAGCTATTCCATAAAATAAATAGATCATCCACAAACCTTCCATAATAAAAGATGTTGGTTCAAAAAGAATTGCCATTTAGTATGTATCACATTTCCCAGTCAACCAAGACTGCATTCGCATAACTATTTGCATAGGGGCTGCCCAAGGCAATCCCCCATTTCTGCCAATATATCATACCATCATATATAAAGATTTTATTTTCTAATACCAATTCTAGTATAGTGCATAATACATCTATATTGACCGAATGTTCTTCTTGTTTATTCAATGTTATTCTCCATACAGCTGTCAGTCCAGCATCAATTGGAATTACAGTGAATAAGCTGACAACATCTAATGTTACCAGTAACACAGAAGTCCAATCCGTAATGGAATAAGTACATGTATACAATGTTCTAAGGAAATGTTCAGAGTCCTTCAGGACTGTAATACAATCTGACAGAATCTGCTATAAATGTTTATCAATGTACAAGGATAGTGGTGGATTCTCACCATTTTATGAACTTTGGGTAGACCTTTAATCACTGGGATACATGGGTGTATCACCGCCAGATATTCATACAAGGACTCATTAAATTTTCTACTCATAAGTAGCTCCTTGAGCACTATATCAGCATTTGATATCATTTTATTAACTTCTAACTTATTAAGAAATTTGTAAGTTCTTTCATCATCCAACAAATTCTTCATCTTATCATGGTAGTCTGCACAGTTCATTACACCGATAGCCCCTCCCTTGTCAGCTGCTGATATGACAAGGGAGGACATCCATTGTAATTCCTTTAGGGCTAGAAATTCAGGTTGTGTTAAATTATAGAAGCATTTATGTTTTTATTTAAAGCTTCAATAACCTCCTGTTGGCATACTTTCAGAAAGGTGTCAATCAATGGACTATTTTGTGGGACAAACACACTTGGTCTCCGTAGATTAGCAGTATTATAGTCACTGATGTTACCAAATATTAATTCAAGCATCACATTTCTACTAAACAGTCTCAAGTTTGTTAATACATCATCAATGCAAGAAGGCACTGCCAGAATAAAGGTGATACCTTTATTTAACTGACTTAAATGGGCTTCTGTCAATTTATAATTACTCAGATTTATTACCAGGAAAAGAGGGGGTTAGTGCTGTTTAAATTCAAGCTGTGCATGTGCTCGAAAATGCAACAAGAACAATTTCACTCTGACTCGTCTATTGTACTTTAAGATGCTGTTAAATTTAAACCACTTGTTACTACTGCAAGACCAATCTACAGTTCCAACATAAATAAGAAAATCCACGCTATGTCTTCAAGATGGAAATGGATGATGGTGACCGAAACGTTTGGCAGCTGAGTTATTAAGCTCTTGGATGACCAGTAATCTTTAAGCTTTTTCACCAAGTCCATCAGTTTGTAAATAGCAGTAGCATAACTAATTGTCTCACTGCTTTACAGAGTGAAAGCAAAAACAGTTTTTATATAAACATTATGATTCTTGTAAAATGCATTGTCCATAATATTGTTTATAAGGACGTCTTATGAGTCGTTTAACCCTACTTGAGAGCTAGATAGGGATTAATGGGGCTCCAGCACCCCCTTATAAATGGCACTATTGAAAATACAATTTACAGATATACAGAAGCATGTGATATATTTCTATATAAAATATTTCCAATTCTCTAGCATTCCTTAAAGTCACTAAATTTACACTTTTAATCCTAAACAATTCGATTCCAACAGGTTTCGATTAGCTCTTTACCAGGCTGTTCATGCCATGATATTTGCAATTCATAAGTTCAACAGTAATCCAACTCTCCTACCAAATATGACACTGGGATTTGGGATATATGATTCATGTACTATTACAGCAAAGTCACTACTGCACACCATGACACTGCTTACAGGTGAAGAGAAAATGATACCCAATTACAACTGTGGCATTGTGGGAAACAACACACTGGCAGCTATAATTGGGGATGGACCACCACAGAACTCAATACAAATGGCTCATTTATTGTCACTGTATAACTTGCCTCAGGTAAAAATAATGTCTTGTGTTACTTTGCATGTCGATACAGTCATTATTTTGATTTTCATGTTACTGTTTCTACTGACACTTTTTTATTAAAACACCTAGTAAGTACATTAAATGTTTCTTGTCTTCAAAGTTTGCCAAAGTAATAAATAAAAAAATAATCTAAAGAGAATAATTGCATTTAACATAGAAGCAAAATCAGATATTGAACTTACAAATAAGACCACAGTTAGGGGCTCTTTGATCAG